>NC_069505.1:367864626-368101399 GCF_027579735.1 Bombina bombina | reverse complement strand
TCTCTGAAGGGACAGATCTCCGCTTTATCTGTTCTACTTCACAAAAGGCTGGCAACTGTGCCAGACGTTCAAGCGTTTGTTCAGGCTCTGGTTAGGATCAAGCCTGTTAACAAACCTTTGACTCCTCCCTGGAGTCTAAACCTAGTTCTTTCAGTTCTTCAAGGGGTTCCGTTTGAACCTTTACATTCCGTAGATATTAAGCTATTATCTTGGAAAGTTTTGTTTTTGGTTGCAATTTCTTCTGCTAGAAGAGTTTCTGAGTTATCTGCTCTGCAGTGTTCTCCGCCCTATCTGGTGTTTCATGCAGATAAGGTGGTTTTGCGTACTAAGCCTGGTTTTCTTCCGAAAGTTGTTTCCAACAAGAATATCAACCAGGAGATAGTTGTACCTTCTTTGTGTCCGAATCCAGTGTCCAAGAAGGAACGTTTGTTACACAATTTGGATGTAGTCCGTGCTCTAAAATTCTATTTAGAGGCTACTAAAGATTTCAGACAAACTTCTTCTTTGTTTGTCGTCTATTCTGGTAAGAGGAGAGGTCAAAAAGCGACTTCTACCTCCCTTTCCTTTTGGCTTAAAAGCATTATCCGATTGGCTTATGAGACTGCCGGACGGCAGCCTCCTGAAAGAATCACAGCTCACTCTACTAGGGCTGTGGCTTCCACTTGGGCCTTCAAGAACGAGGCTTCTGTTGATCAGATATGTAAGGCAGCGACTTGGTCTTCACTGCACACTTTTACCAAATTTTACAAATTTGATACTTTTGCTTCTTCTGAGGCTATTTTTGGGAGAAAAGTTTTGCAAGCCGTGGTGCCTTCCATCTAGGTGACCTGATTTGCTCCCTCCCATCATCCGTGTCCTAAAGCTTTGGTATTGGTTCCCACAAGTAAGGATGACGCCGTGGACCGGACACACCTATGTTGGAGAAAACAGAATTTATGTTTACCTGATAAATTACTTTCTCCAACGGTGTGTCCGGTCCACGGCCCGCCCTGGTTTTTTTAATCAGGTCTGATGATTTATTTTTTCTAACTACAGTCACCACGGTATCATATGATTTCTCCTATGCAAATATTCCTCCTTTACGTCGGTCGAATGACTGGGGAAGGCGGAGCCTAGGAGGGATCATGTGACCAGCTTTGCTGGGCTCTTTGCCATTTCCTGTTGGGGAAGAGAATATCCCACAAGTAAGGATGACGCCGTGGACCGGACACACCGTTGGAGAAAGTAATTTATCAGGTAAACATAAATTCTGTTTTCCTTTTCAGGATCCCATGGACAAGTAGTGGGGTTGCTCAAGATAGCATCCTAGGTTTGATATTGCTACCTTTAGCGGCAGCATACTAGGTCATACGTTGTCTGGTTCTATTTGGACAGACACTCACTTCAATGAAATCTGGAATAAGATAAGGTTCTCAAGTGGCCATCTCCTTTCTTACAGTTACTTCCCGTCAGGCATTAAGCGGGGAACTAAATTTTCTGGCTTACCATATTGGCTCGTAGAACTTTATGGTTAAGATCTGGGTCTGAGGACATCAAGTCTAGCCTTGGTGATTCCTTGTTTGGACCGGAATTGTCGAAAAGGTGGTGAGGGTGATTCCTTCCTCTAGATAAGATTAATTTTTAGTTCCTTTCAAAAATTCAAAGGAATCCTTCTACTTCTTCCTCTGAACAGGAGGGAAGTTTCGGCTTTCTAGATTATCTGGAGCCAGATAGTCTCTAATTGAAAGGCGCCATCCTTTCAATTAGCTAGGAAAGATTTTCCTGGTCCCTATTTCAAGGGCTACCTTCTTGGGAGCCATAATAAATTCCCTATCTATGTAGTTTTTTTCTGACAGAAATCAGGAAATCGAAGATTTCTATTCTGGTCTAGCCCTTCAGTTCACTCCTCGGAAATCAGGAAATCTAAGATTTCTGTTCTGGTCTAGCCCTTCAGTTCACTCCATCAGTGGCTCATTACATGGAGGTAACTGGGCTGATGGTAGCGACATTGGACATCATCCTCTTTTGCTCGGTTCCATCTCAGACCTCTGCAGTTAATCATGCTCTGACATTGTAACGGAGATTAGGCAATTTATCTCCTTGAGTTCTTCCGGAACAGAAGACAAGGGATTCTCTTCAATGGTGATTGTCTCGGGATCATCTATCCCAGGGGACTTGCTTCATAGACAATCTTGGGGGATTGTGACAAGACGCACGCCTTCTAAGTTGGGTTCCCTAGAGGCTTGGGGGCTTCGGACTCAGTCTGCTCTTTCCATTAAAATTCTGGAACTGAGAGCGATCTTAAATGATCTTCTGGCCTGGTTCCAGTTAGCCTCGGCCGAGTTTATCAGTTCCAGTCGGAACATAGCTTCAGTGGCTTACATCGATCATCAGGAGGGAACGAGGAGTTCCTTAGCGATGACAGAGGTATTCAAGATAATTCAGTGGGCGGTGGCCCATTCTTGTTGCCTGTCGGCGATCCGCATCCCAGGGGTGGACAACTGGGAGGCGGACTTCCTAAGCAGGCAGATCTTTCATCCGGGGGAGTGGGAACTCCATTCGGAAGTGTTCTCCAGCCTGATTCTCAAGTGGGGTCAGCCGGAATTGGATCTCATGGCATCTCAACAGAATGCCAAGCTTCCGAGATATGGGTCGAGGTCCAGGGACCCCCAGGCGGAACTGTAAGATGCTCTGGCGGTTCCTTGGACCTTCAGTCTAGCATACCTTTTTCCTTCGTTTGCACTTCTTCCGCGGGTTATTGCTTGAATCAAGCAGGAGAGGGCATCAGTGATCCTCATTGCTCCTGCTTGGCCTCGCAGGATTTGATATGCAGATCTGGTGGACATGTCATCTCTGCCACCTTGGAGACTTCCATTGAGGAAGGACCTAGTTTCTCTGAAGCTGACTGCTTGGAGATTGACCACTTAATTTTATCCAAGCGGGGATTTTCTGACTCGGTCATAGAGACCATGATTCAGGCTCGTAAGCCTGTGACTAGAAGGATTTACCATGAGATATGGCTTAATATCTCTATTGGTGTGAATCCAAGGGCTACTCATGGAGTAGAGTTAGGATTCCTAGAATTTTTGTCTTTTCTCCAAGAAGGTTTGGAGAAAGGTTTATCGACAAGTTCCCTAAAGGGTCAAATCTTGGCCTTATCCATTTTGTTAATCTGTCTGGCGGACGTCCCAGATGTACAATCATTTTGTCAGGCCTTGGTCAGGATCAGGCCTGTGTTCAAACCAGTTATTCCTCCATGGAGTCTGAATTTAGTTCTCAAGGTTTTTTCAAGGGGCTCCGTTTGAGCCTATGCATTCCTTAGATTTTAAGTTATCTTGGGAAGTTTTATTTCTTGTTTGTATTTCTTGTGCTCGCAGAGTGTCAGAGCTCTCGGCATTGCAGTATGAGTCCCCTTACCTTATTTTCCATTCAGATAAGGTAGTTTTCCGTACTAAATTAGGATTTCTTCCTAAGGGTGTTCCCGATTGGAACATTAATCAGGAGATTGTTGTACCTTCCTTGTGTCCTAATCCTTCTCAGAGGGAACGATTTCTGCACAATTTGGACGTGGTCCATGCTTTAAAGTTTTATATGCAGGCGACTAAGGACTTTAGTCAGTCTTCTTTGTTTGTGGTTTTCTCAAGAAAAACATAAGGGTCAGAAAGTTACGGCTACTTCTTTCTTTTTGGCTGAAGAGTATCATATGTTTTGCATTTGAGACTGCTGATCAGCAGCCTCCTGAGAGAGTTACGGCTCATTCCACGAGGGCTGTTGCTTCCTCATGGGCATTCAAAAATGAAGATTCTGTTGAACGGATTTGCAAGGCTGCAACTTGGTCCTCTCTTCACACATTTTTGAAAGTTCTACAAATTTGACACACTTGCCTCGGCTGAGGCCGCTTTTGGGAGAAAGGTTCTTCAAGCAGTGGTGCCTTCCGTTTAGGTTCCCTGTCTTGTCCCTCTTGTATCATCTGTGTACTCTAGCTTGGGTATTGAATCCCATTAGTAATTAAAATGATCTGTGGACTCATTGTGTCATTAAAAAGAAAAGAAAATGTATGCTTACCTGATAAATTTATTTCTTTTTTGACACAAGTCCGCCCTGTTTTTGAAAGACAGGTTGGGGGTTATTATAAACTTCAGACACCTCTTCACCTTGGTTTTTCCTTTCTATCCTTAACTTCGGTCGAATGACTGGAGTGGGAGGGAAGGGAGGAGCTATTTAACAGCTTTGCTGTGGTGCTCTTTGCCGCCTCCTAGTGACCAGGAGGTGAATATCCCATTAGTAATTAAGATGATCCGTGGACTCATCGTGTCAAAAAAAGAAATACATTTATCAGGTAAGCATACATTTTCTTTTTTTCCAGGTTCCTTTCAGATGTAGCTATCAG
Organism: Bombina bombina; assembly: GCF_027579735.1. Taxonomy (NCBI): domain Eukaryota; kingdom Metazoa; phylum Chordata; class Amphibia; order Anura; family Bombinatoridae; genus Bombina; species Bombina bombina. The sequence continues at coordinate 368,097,030 of NC_069505.1, read as the reverse complement.
CTAAAAGTATACTAAAGCATAAAAATATGAGAATGTTCTGTGTATCAAATGGCTTCTCCTGTGTTTAGCACATACACATGTAGGGCACACTGAGAAACATTACAAGTAGATTTGAATGTGGCTACTAGGGTGGTGTTTTTGTGCAGTTCCCTTTGTATTGTTAAGGGGTTATGAACGACAAAAAATAAAGTCATGGTTTAGATTTCCTTCTGTTATCCTATTACCTCAGTCTCAAATACATACATAGAGCAGTTTATGATTGCACTGTTGCGTGCATACAGCATATTAGAGCATTTTGTTTTTGGACTTTTAAAGGGACATGAAACCAAAAATAAATCTTTCATGATTTAGGTAGAACATACAATTTCTTTTGCAAGATGTACCGAGTCCACGGATTCATCCTAACTTGTGGGATATTGTCCTTCCTGACAGGAAGTAGCAAAGAGAGCACCACAGCAGAGCTGTCTATATAGCTCCCCCCTTAACTCCACCCCCAGCCATTCTCTTTGCTGGCTCTAAGCAGGAAGGGCAAAGAGAAGAGGTGTTAAACTGTTAGTTTTATTTTATCTTCAATCAAGTGTTTGTTATTTCTCTTGTTAAGTGTGTTCAGTCCACGGATCATCCATTACTTATGGAATATATTCTCTCCCTAACAGGAAATTGCAAGAGGATCACCCAAGCAGAGCTGCTACATAGCTCCTCCCCTCACATGTCATATTCAGTCATTCTCTTGCAACTTAACAGATAGGACGTTGTGAGAGGTCTGTGGTGTTTTTTATACTTCGTTTATTCTTCAATCAAAAGTTTGTTATTTTAAAATGACACCGGAGTGTGTTGTTTATTCTCAGGCAGTATTTGGAAGAAGAATCTGCCTGCGTTTTTCTATGATCTTAGCGGCAGTAACTAAGATCCACTGGCTGTTCTCGCATATTCTGAGGAGTGAGGTAACTTTCAGAAAGGGAATGGCGTGCGGGAAACCCTGCAAACAAGGTATGTGCAGTAGATTATTTTTCTAAGGAATGGAATTGACTAAGAAAATACTGCTGATACCGATGTAATGTAAGTAAGAGCCTTTAATACAGTGAGAGCGACTGTTACCAGGCTGATTTAAATATATACAGTAAAGTAATTTTCTAAGGAATGGAATTTGACTGAGAAAATACTATTAATACTGACGTGATGTTATAAGCCTTTAATGCAGTAGGATGACTGTCAGGCTTATCTATAGAGCTACATGCTCCTTAAGAAAGGGATGTTTAAAATGATTTTGCTGGCATGTTTAATCGTTTTGTGAGGTACTTTGGTGATAAAACTTGTTGGGGCATAAAATTTTTCCACATGGCTGATGATATTTCTGCATAGAAACAGTTAACTGAAACTCCCAATATGTAATATTGAGTAGGAGGAGCCTATTTTAGCGCTCTTTTGACGCAGTAAAAATTTAGGCTCTGTCTTCCTGCTTCATTCTGCTTGACACGGATCGTCTCCAGACAGCTTAAGGGACTTCAAAAGTCATTTTGAGGGAGGTAATCAGTCACAGCAGACCTGTGACAGTGGTTTTTTGACTGTATTAAAAAACGTTTTTTGCTTATAAAAACCGTTTGGGTTTTAAGGGGTTAATCATCCATTTGCAAGTGGGTGCAATGCTCTGCTAACTTAATACATTTACTGTAAAAATGTAATTGCCATAACTGCTTTGGTTCATTGTTATTTCAACTGTGACAGTTTTTCTGTGCTTCTTAAAGGCACAGTAGCGTTTTTCTTTATCACTTGAAAAATTATTTACAGTGTTTTCCAAGTCTGCTAGTCTTATTGCTAGTCTGTTTAAACATGTCTGACACAGATGAATCTGTTTGTTCACTATGTTTAAAGGCCACTGTGGAGCCCCACAGAAACTTGTGTACCAAATGTATTGATTTCACTTTAAATAATAAAGGTCAGTCTTTATCTATAAAGGAATTATCACCAGACAACGAGGGGGAAGTTATGCCGACTAACTCTCCTCACGTGTCAGTACCTTCGCCTCCCACCCAGGAGGCGCGTGATATTGTGGCGCCAAGTGCATCAGGGACGGCTATACAAATCACATTACAAGACATGGCTAATATTATGAATAATACCCTGACAGAAGTATTATCTAAATTGCCAGAATTAAGAGGCAAGCGCGACCGCTCTGGGGTAAGAATAGAGCGCGCTGGTGTTTCGAGAGCCATGTCCGATACTGTGTCACAGTTTGCAGAACATGAGGACGGAGAGCTTCATTCTGTAGGTGACGGATCTGATCCAGGGAAACCGGATTCAGAGATCTCTAATTTTAAATTTAAGCTTGAGAACCTCCGTGTATTGCTAGGGGAGGTTTTAGCGGCTCTGAATGACTGTAACACAGTTGCGATTCCAGAGAAATTATGTAGGCTGGATAGATACCGACGTTTTTCCTATACCTAAAAGGCTTACAGAAATTATTAGCAAGGAGTGGGATAGACCTGGTGTGCCCTTTTCCCCTCCTCCTATATTTAGAAAAATGTTTCCAATAGACGCCACTACACGGGACTTATGGCAGACGGTCCCTAAGGTGGAGGGAGCAGTTTCTACTTTTGCTAAGCGTACCACTATCCCGGTGGAAGATAGTTGTGCTTTTTCGGATCCAATGGATAAAAAATTGGAGGGTTACCTTAAGAAAATGTTTGTTCAACAAGGTTTTATCTTACAGCCCCTTGCATGCATTGCGCCTGTCACTGCTGCTGCGGCATTTTGGTTTGAGTCTCTAGAAGAGGCCATTCACTCAGCCCCATTGGATGAAATTATGGACAAGCTTAAAGCACTTAAGCTAGCTAATGCATTTGTTTCTGATGCCATTGTACATCTAACTAAACTAACGGCTAAGAATTCCGGTTTTGCCATTCAAGCGCGCAGAGCGTTATGGCTTAAATCCTGGTCAGCTGATGTGACTTCTAAATCTAAATTACTTAATATTCCTTTCAAGGGGCAAACCTTATTCGGGCCCGGCTTGAAAGAAATTATCGCTGACATTACGGGAGGTAAGGGTCATACCCTTCCTCAGGACAAGGCAAAATCAAAGGCCAAACAGTCTAATTTTCGTGCCTTTCGAAACTTCAAGACAGGAGCAACGTCAACTTCCTCCGCCCCAAAACAGGAAGGAACCGTTGCTCGTTACAGACAGGCCTGGAAAACTAACCAGTCCTGGAACAAGGGCAAGCAGGCCAGAAAACCTGCTACTGCCCCTAAGACAGCATGAAGGGATGGCCCCCTATCCGGAAACGGATCTAGTGGGGGGCAGACTTTCTCTCTTCGCCCAGGCGTGGGCAAGAGATGTCCAGGATCCCTGGGCGTTTGAGATCATATCTCAGGGATATCTTCTGGACTTCAAAGCTTCTCCTCCAAAAGGGAGATTTCACCTTTCAAGGTTGTCAACAAACCAGATAAAGAAAGAGGCGTTTCTACGCTGTGTACAAGATCTTTTACTAATGGGAGTGATCCACCCGGTTCCGCGGTCGGAGCACGGACAAGGGTTATACTCAAATCTGTTTGTGGTTCCCAAGAAAGAAGGAACCTTCAGACCAATCTTGGATTTAAAGATCCTAAACAAATTCCTAAGAGTTCCATCGTTCAAAATGGAAACTATTCGGACAATCTTACCCATGATCCAAAAGGGTCAGTACATGACCACAGTGGATTTAAAGGATGCCTACCTTCACATACCGATTCACAAAGATCATTACCGGTACCTAAGGTTTGCCTTCCTAGACAGGCATTACCAGTTTGTAGCTCTTCCCTTCGGGTTAGCTACTGCTCCAAGAATCTTTACAAAGGTTCTGGGTTCTCTTCTGGCGGTACTAAGACCGCGCGGAATATCGGTAGCTCCGTACCTAGACGACATTCTGATACAAGCGTCAAGTTTCCAAACTGCCAAGTCTCATACAGAGTTTGTACTGGCATTTCTAAGGTCACATGGGTGGAAAGTGAACGAAAAGAAGAGTTCTCTCTTTCCACTCACAAGAGTTCCCTTCTTGGGGACTCTTATAGATTCTGTAAGAATGAAGATTTACCTGACAGAAGACAGGTTAACAAAGCTTCATAATGCATGCCGTGTCCAGGATCCCTGGGCGTTGGAGATCATATCTCAGGGATATCTTCTGGACTTCAAGGCTTCTCCTCCTCTAGGGAGATTTCATCTTTCAAGGTTATCAGAAAACCAAATAAAGAAAGAGGCATTCCTATGTTGCGTACAAGACCTCCTAGTAATGGGAGTGATCCACCCAGTTCCGCGGACGGAATGAGGACAGGGATTTCTCCAACATAGGTGTGTCCGGTCCACGGCGTCATCCTTACTTGTGGGATATTCTCTTCCCCAACAGGAAATGGCAAAGAGCCCAGCAAAGCTGGTCACATGATCCCTCCTAGGCTCCGCCTTCCCCAGTCATTCTCTTTGCCGTTGCACAGGCAACATCTCCACGGAGATGGCTTAGAGTTTTTTGGTGTTTAAATGTAGTTTTATTCTTCAATCAAGAGTTTGTTATTTTAAAATAGTGCTGGTATGTACTATTTACTCTGAAACAGAAAAGAGATGAAGATTTCTGTTTGTATGAGGAAGATGATTTTAGCAACCGTTACTAAAATCGATGGCTGTTTCCACACAGGACTGTTGAGATGAAGTATCTTCAGTTGGGGGAAACAGTGGGCAGATTTTGCTGCTTGAGGTATGACACATTTCTAACAAGACTTGGTAATGCTGGAAGCTGTCATTTTCCCTATGGGATCCGGTAAGCCATTTTCTTAGTTTTAAATATAAGAATAAAGGGCTTCACAATGGCTTTAAAGACTGGTAGACATTTTTCTGGGCTAAAACGATTACTTTATAAACATATTTAATGGTTTATAACTTTGAAGAGTTATTTTAATCTTGGGAATTGTGTTAAAAAAACGGCAGGCACTGTATTGGACACCTTTTTCACTGGGGGCCTTTTCTAGTCATAGGCAGAGCCTCATTTTCGCGCCACTAGTGCGCAGTTGTTTTTGAGAAGCAAGGCATGCAGATGCATGTGTGAGGAGCTCAGATCCACTGAAAAAGCTTATTGAAGGCGTCATTTGGTATCGTATTCCCCTCTGGGCTTGGTTGGGTCTCAGCAAAGCAGATACCAGGGACTGTATAGGGGTTAAATGTAAAAACGGCTCCGGTTCCGTTATTTTTAGAGTTAAAGCTTTCAAATTTGGTGTGCAATATTTTTAAGGCTTTAAGACACTGTGGTTTAATTTTGGTGAATTTTGAACAATTCCTTCATACTTTTTCACATATTCAGTAATAAAGTGTGTTCAGTTTAAAATTTAAAGTGACAGTAACGGTTTTATTTTAAAACGTTTTTTGTGCTTTGTTATCAAGTTTATGCCTATTAACATGTCTGAACCATCAGATAGACGATGTTCTGTATGTTCGGAAGCCAAGGTTCCTCTTCATTTAAATATATGTGATGAATGTGGCAAACAAAGTAGGGACAATGATGCCACTGATAATAATGTTGCCCAAAATGATTCCTTAAGTGAGGGGAGTAAGCATGGTACTGCATCATCTCCTTCTATGTCTACACCAGTCTTGCCCACTCAGGAGGTCCCTAGTTCATCTAGTGCGCCAATCCTCCTTACTATGCAACAATTAACGGCTGTAATGGATAATTCTATTAAAAACATTTTAGCCACAATGCCCACTTATCAGCGAAAGCGCGACTGCTCTGTTTTAGATACTGAAGAGCATGAGGACGCTGATGATAATGGTTCTGACATGCCCTTACACCAGTCTGAAGGGGCCAGGGAGGTTTTGTCTGAGGGAGAAATTTCAGATTCAGGAAAAATTTCTCAACAAGCTGAACCTGACGTTATTACATTCAAATTTAAATTGGAACATCTCCGCGCTCTGCTTAAGGAGGTGTTATCTACTCTGGATGATTGTGACAATTTGGTCATTCCAGAGAAATTATGTAAGATGGACAAGTTCCTAGAGGTCCCGGTGCCCCCCGAAGCTTTTCCTATACCCAAGCGGGTGGCGGACATTGTAAATAAAGAATGGGAAAGGCCCGGCATACCTTTTGTCCCTCCCCCTATATTTAAAAAATTATTTCCTATGGTCGACCCCAGGAAGGACTTATGGCAGACAGTCCCCAAGGTCGAGGGGGCGGTTTCTACTCTAAACAAACGCACCACTATCCCTATACAAGATAGTTGTGCTTTCAAAGATCCTATGGATAAAAAATTAGAGGGTTTGCTTAAAAAGATGTTTGTTCAGCAAGGTTACCTTCTACAACCAATTTCATGCAGCGTGTTTCTGGTTCGAAGAACTAGAAAAATCGCTCAATAAAGCATCTTCTTATGAGGAGGTTATGGACAGAGTTCAAGCACTTAAATTGGCTAACTCTTTTACCTTAGACGCCACTTTGCAATTAGCTAGATTAGCGGCGAAAAATTCAGGTTTTGCTATTGTGGCGCGCAGAGCGCTTTGGCTAAAGTCTTGGTCAGCGGATGTGTCCTCCAAGAACAAATTGCTTAACATCCCTTTCAAGGGGAAAACGCTGTTTGGCCCTGACTTGAAAGAGATTATTTCAGACATCACTGGGGGAAAGGGCCACGCCCTTCCTCAGGATAGGTCTTTTAAGGCTAAAAATAAAACGAATTTTCGTCCCTTTCGCAGAAACGGACCAGCCTCAAATTCTACATCCTCTAAGCAAGAGGGTAATTCTTCTCAAACCAAGCCAGCCTGGAGACCGATGCAAGGCTGGAACAAAGGTAAGCAGGTCAAGAAGCCTGCTACCGCTACTAAGACAGCATGAGATGTTGGCCCCCGATCCGGGACCGGATCTGGTGGGGGGCAGACTCTCTTCGCTCAGGCTTGGGCAAGAGATGTTCAGGATCCTTGGGCGCTAGAAATAGTTTCTCAAGGTTATCTCCTGGAATTCAAGGAACTACCCCCAAGGGGAAGGTTCCACAGGTCTCAATTGTCTTCAGACCAAATAAAAAGACAGGCATTCTTACATTGTGTAGACGACCTGTTAAAAATGGGAGTGATTCATCCTGTTCCATTAAGAGAACAAGGGATGGGGTTTTACTCCAATCTGTTCATAGTTCCCAAAAAAGAGGGAACATTCAGGCCAATTTTGGATCTCAAGATCCTAAACAAATTTCTCAGGGTTCCATCGTTCAAAATGGAAACCATTCGGACAATTCTTCCTACCATCCAGGAAGGTCAATTCATGACCACGGTGGATTTAAAGGATGCGTATCTACATATTCCTATCCACAAGGAACATCATCGGTTCCTACGGTTCGCCTTTCTGGACAAGCATTACCAGTTTGTGGCACTTCCATTCGGATTAGCCACTGCTCCAAGAATTTTCACAAAGGTACTAGGGTCCCTTCTAGCGGTGCTAAGGCCAAGGGGCATTGCAGTAGTACCTTACTTGGACGACATTCTGATTCAAGCGTCGTCTCTGCCACAAGCAAAGGCTCATACGGACATTGTCCTAGCCTTTCTCAGATCTCACGGGTGGAAAGTGAACGTAGAAAAAAGTTCTCTATTCCCGTCAACAAGAGTTCCCTTCTTGGGAACAATAATAGACTCCTTAGAAATGAAGATTTTTCTGACAGAGGCCAGAAAATCAAAACTTCTAAGCTCTTGTCAAGTACTTCATTCTGTTCTTCTTCCTTCCATAGCGCAGTGTATTCCCACCGTTTCCTCTCATTCCCAGGCTGGTAGCCAGGATCAATCAGGAGAGGGCTTCGGTGATCTTGATAGCTCCTGCGTGGCCACGCAGAACTTGGTATGCAGACCTGGTGAATATGTCATCGGCTCCACCATGGAAGCTACCTTTGAGACGGGACCTTCTTGTTCAAGGTCCGTTCGAACATCCAAATCTGGCCTCACTCCAACTGACTGCTTGGAGATTGAACGCTTGATTTTATCAAAGCGTGGGTTCTCAGATTCTGTCATTGATACTCTTATTCAGGCTAGAAAGCCTGTAACTAGAAAAATTTACCATAAAGTATGGAAAAAATATATCTGTTGGTGCGAATCTAAAGGATTCCCATGGAACAAGATAAAAATTCCTAAGATTCTATCCTTTCTACAAGAGGGTTTGGAGAAAGGATTATCTGCAAGTTCTTTGAAGGGACAGATTTCTGCTTTATCTGTTTTACTTCACAAAAAGCTGGCGGCTGTGCCAGATGTTCAAGCTTTTGTTCAGGCTCTGGTTAGAATCAAGCCTGTTTACAAACCTTTGACTCCTCCTTGGAGTCTCAATTTAGTTCTTTCAGTTCTTCAAGGGGTTCCGTTTGAACCCTTACATTCCGTAGATATTAAGTTATTATCTTGGAAAGTTTTGTTCTTGGTTGCAATTTCTTCTGCTAGAAGAGTTTCAGAGTTATCTGCTCTGCAGTGTTCTCCTCCTTATCCTCTTTACGGTTCGAGGTCCAGGGACCCGGGAGCGAAGCTGATAGATGCTCTAGCAGCTCCTTGGTTTTTCAACATGGCTTATGTGTTTCCACCGTTTCCTATGCTCCCTCGACTGATTGCCAAGATCAAACAGGAGAGAGCATCAGTGATTCTGATAGCGCCTGCGTGGCCACGCAGGACCTGGTATGCAGACCTAGTGGTCATGTCGTCCTGTCCCCCATGGACTCTACCTCTGAGGAAAGACCTTCTAATACAAGGTCCTTTCAATCATTCAAGTCTAATTTCTCTGAGACTGACTGCGTGGAGATTGAACGCTTGATCCTATCAAAGCATGGCTTCTCCGAGTCAGTTATTGATACTTTGATACAGGCACGAAAGCCTGTTACCAGAAAAATCTACCATAAGATATGGCGTAAATACCTGTATTGGTGCGAATCCAAGAGTTACTCATGGAGTAAGGTTAGGATTCCAAGGATATTGTCTTTTTTCTCCAAGAGGGTTTGGAAAAAGGCTTATCAGCTAGTTCTTTAAAGGGACAGATTTCTGCTCTGTCTATTCTTTTGCACAAGCGTCTGGCAGAAGTTCCAGACGTCCAGGCCTTTTGTCAAGCTTTAGCTAGGATTAAGCCTGTATTTAAAGCTGTTGCTCCTCCGTGGAGCTTAAACTTGGTTCTTAAAGTTCTTCAAGGAGTTCCTTTTGAACCCCTTCATTCCGTTGATATTAAACTTTTATCTTGGAAAGTTCTATTTTTGATGGCTATTTCCTCGGCTCGAAGAGTCTCGGAATTGTCTGCCTTACAATGTGATTCTCCTTATCTGATTTTCCACTCAGACAAGGTAGTTCTGCGTACTAAACCTGGGTTTTTACCTAAGGTAGTCTCTAACAGGAATATCAATCAGGAGATTGTTGTTCCGTCATTATGTCCTAATTCTTCTTCAAGGAAGGAACGACTTTTGCATAATCTGGATGTAGTCCGTGCCCTGAAATTCTATTTACAGGCAACTAAAGAGTTTCGTCAAACTTCTTCCCTGTTTGTCGTTTACTCTGGACAGAGGAGAGGTCAAAAAGCTTCGGCAACCTCTCTCTCCTTTTGGCTTCGTAGCATAATACGTTTAGCCTATGAGACTGCTGGACAGCAGCCCCCTGAAAGAATTACAGCTCATTCCACTAGAGCTGTGGCTTCCACCTGGGCCTTTAAGAATGAGGCCTCTGTTGAACAGATTTGCAAGACTGCGACTTGGTCTTCGCTCCACACTTTTTCGAAATTTTAACAAATTTGACACTTTTGCTTCTTCGGAGGCTGTTTTTGGGAGAAAGGTTCTACAGGCAGTGGTTCCTTCCGTTTAAGTGCCTGCCTTGACCCTCCCATCATCCGTGTACTTGGCTTTGGTATTGGTATCCCATAAGTAATGGATGATCCGTGGACTGAACACACTTAACAAGAGAAAACATAATTTATGCTTACCTGATAAATTTATTTCTCTTGTAATGTGTTCAGTCCACGGCCCGCCCTGTCTTTTAAGGCAGATCTAAATTTTTATTTAAAACTTCAGTCACCACTGCACCCTATGGTTCCTCCTTTCTCGTCTTGTTTTGGTCGAATGACTGAATATGACATGTGAGGGGAGGAGCTATGTAGCAGCTCTGCTTGGGTGATCCTCTTGCAATTTCCTGTTAGGGAGAGAATATATTCCATAAGTAATGGATGATCCGTGGACTGAACACACTACAAGAGAAATAAATTTATCAGGTAAGCATAAATTATGTTTTTTAAATGGTACCGGTGTTGTACTATTTACTCTCAGGCAGGACATAGATGAAGATTTCTTCCTGGAGGATGATTTTAGCATTTGTAACTAAGGTCCACTGCTGTTCCCACATGAGCTGAGGAGTACAGGAAAACTTCAGTGTGAGGAACGGTTTCTTGCTATACAGCAATGAGGTATGTTCAGTCATATTTTCTGCAGAGACTGTGTTAACTCAGAAAGGCTGACAGTGTCCCCATTAGGGGAAGGGTAAGCAGTAATCCTAGTGTTATCAGAGGTTTTTACTAGCTTGCATAAAGGGTTAATTTTTTGTGGGCACTCAGTTTATGTGAATTTGGAACAAACGTTTTTGTGTCTGGGAGTAACTTTTTCTGTTTTATGGGACATTTGCTTGAGGGTTCTTTGGGGTTGTTTATAACCCACGTGGCTTTCAGGCAGGGTTTGTTAGTTTTGTGTAGGCCCCAGCAACAGGTGGGCGGGGCCTATTTTCACACCTCAGTTGCGCATTTACAAGCAGCAAGCAACTTCTCCTGAGGGCCTGATAGTCTTCTTAGGGACTAATTGAAGCTTTCAACCCCATATTATCGCTTCCTAAGGGCAGGTAGGGCCACAGCAGAGCTGTGGCAAGGTGCTTTAGGGTTTTTTAACCGGTTTTAGACAATTATCAATCCGTTTTTTTCATTTGGGGGTCTATTGCTTTTTTACTTGTGGTGCAATCCTTCTAAAGCTTAGTGGGTATACTGTTAAAATTTCTGAATTTTTGAAGCAATTTTAACCTCTTTTGCAGTTTGTGTATGCCTTTTTTTCCTCTTAAAGGTACAGTATTGTTTTTGCAAATTGTGTTTTTTTCATTAAATAAAGTGTTTTCCAAGCTTGGTTGCTTCATTACTAGCCTGTTAAACATGTCTGACACTGAGGAAACTCATTGTTCAATTTGTTTAGAAGCCATTGTGGAACCCCCTCTAAGAATGTGTCCCAATTGTACTGATATGTCTATAAATTGCAAACAGCATATTTTGACTTATAAGAATTTGGCATTAAATGATTCTCAGACAGAAGGAAATCAGGTTTCGCCATCTAGTTCTCCCCAAGTGTCACAACCAGTTACGCCCGCACAAGCGACGCCAAGTACTTCTAGTGCGTCTAATTCTTTCACCTTGCAAGATATGGCTTCAGTTATGAATTCTACCCTCACAGAGGTTTTATCTAAACTGCAAGGGAAGCACATTAGCTCTGGGTTAAGAACAAATGCTGAGCCTTCTGACGCTTTAGTAGCCGTATCCGATATTCCCTCATAATGTTCTGAGGTAGGGATGAGGGATTTGCTGTCTGAGGGAGAGATTTCTGATTCAGGAAAGATGTTCCCTCAGACAGATTTAGATATGACGGCATTTAAATTTAAACTAGAGCACCTCCGTTTATTGCTCAGGGAGGTTTTAGCTACTCTGGATGATTGTGACCCTATTGTCGTTCCAGAGAAATTGTGTAAAATGGACAAATATTTAGAGGTTCCCGTTTACACTGTTTTTCCGGTCCCTAAGAGGATTTCAGACATTGTTACTAAGGAGTGGGATAGACCAGGTATTCCATTCGCTCCCCCTCCTGTGTTTAAGAAAATGTTCCCCATTTCTGACACCATAAAGGACTCATGGCAGACGGTCCCTAAGGTGGAGAGAGCTATTTCTACTCTGGCTAAGCGTACAACTATACCTATTGAAGACAGTTGTGCTTTCATTGATCCTATGGATAAAAAGTTAGAGGGTCTCCTAAAGAAAATTTTTGTTCATCAGGGTTTTCTTCTTCAACCTATAGCGTGCATTGTTCCGGTAACCACTGCAGCTGCTTTTTGGTTTGATGCTCTAGAAGAGGCTCTTCAGATGGAGACCCCTCTAGATGATATTTTGGACAGAATTAAGGCCCTTAAGTTGGCTAATTTTTTTATTACAGACGCCGCTTTTCATCTTCCTAAGTTAGCGGCAAAGAATTCAGGTTTTGCCATTTTAGCGCGAAGAGCGTTATGGCTTAAGTCCTTGTCAACTGATGTGTCATCTAAATCTAAGCTTTTGACCATCCCTTTCAAAGGTAAGACCCTATTCGGGCCTGCACTGAAAGAGATCATTTCAGACATCACTGGAGGGAAGGGTCATGCCCTCCCTCAAGATAAGTCAAATAAGACAAGGACCAAACAAAATAATTTCCGTTCCTTTTGAAACTTCAAGGGTGGTCCTGCTTCCTCTTCCCCTGCTGCAAAGCAAGAGGATAACTTTGTTCAATCCAAGCCAACCTGGAGACCTAACCAGGCTTGGAACAAGGGTAAACAGCCAAAAAGCCTGCTGCTGCCACTTAGACAGCATGAAGGGGTAGCCCCCGATCTGGGACCGTATCAAGTAGGGGGCAGACTTTCTCTCTTTGTTCAGGCCTGGGCAAGGGACGTTCAGGACTCCTGGGCCGTAGAAATTGTAACCCAGGGGTATCTACTAGATTTCAAAGATTCTCCTCCAAGGGGGAGATTCCATCTTTCTCAATTGTCTGTAAACCAGACAAAAAGAGAGGCGTTCTTACGCTGTGTAGAAGACCTTTTTACCATGGGAGTGATCTGCCCAGTTCCGAAAACAGAACAGGGGCAAGGTTTCTACTCCAATCTGTTTGTGGTTCCCAAAAAAGAGGGAACCTTCAGACCAATTCTAGATCTCAAGATCCTAAACCAATTCCTAAAAGTTCCATCCTTCAAGATGGAGACCATTCGGACTATTTTACCAATGATCCAGGAGGGTCAATATATGAATACCGTGGATCTAAAGGATGTGTATCTACACATTCCTATCCACAAAGATCATCACCAGTTCCTCAGGTTTGCCTTTCTGGACAGGCATTACCAGTTTGTGGCTCTTCCCTTCGGGTTGGCCACGGCGCCAGTAATCTTCACAAAGGTGCTAGTGTCCCTTCTGGCGGTCCTAAGGCCGAGGGGCATAGCAGTGGCGCCTTATCTAGGCAACATCTTAATTAAAGCGTCGACTTTCCAAGTTGCCAAGTCTCACACGGACTTAGTGTTGGCCTTTCTAAGATCTCATGGGTGGAAGGTGAATGTGAAAAAAATGTTCTCTTATTCCTCTCACAAGAGTTCCATTCCTGGGAACTCTGATAGATTCGGTGGACATGAAAATATTTCTGACGGAGGTCAGGAAATCAAAGATTTTAACCACCTGCCGAGCTCTTCATTCCATTCCTCGGCCGCCAGTGGCTCAGTGTATGGAGGTAATCGGACTTATGGTAGCGGCAATGGACATAGTTCCATTTGCTCGCTTGCATCTCAGACCACTGCAACTATGCATGCTCAAACAATGGAATGGGGATTATGCAGATTTATCTCCTCAGATAAATCTGGATCAAGAGACCAGAGACTCTCTTCTTTGGTGGTTGTCACAGGATCACCTGTCCAGGGGAATGTGTTTCCGCAGGCCAGCGTGGGTTATTGTGACGACGGACGCCAGCCTACTGGATTGGGGTGCAGTCTGGAATTCCCTAAAAGCACAGGGTTTGTGGACTCAGGAGGAGGCCCTCCTACCGATAAATATTCTGGAATTAAGAGCGATATTCAATGCTCTTCAGGCGTGGCCTCAGCTGGCTTCGGCCAGATTCATCAGGTTTCAGTCGGACAACATCACGACTGTAGCTTATATCAATCATCCGAGGGGAACAAGGAGTTCCTTGGCGATGATAGAAGTTTCCAGGATAATCCGATGGGCAGAGGCTCACTCTTGCCATCTATTGGCGATCTATATCCCAGGGGTGGAGAAATGGGAGGCAGATTTTCTAAGTCGTCAGACTTTTCATCCGGGGGAGTGGGAGCTCCATCCGGAGGTGTTTGCTCAACTGGTTCAGCTATGGGGCACACCAGAATTGGATCTGATTGCATCTCGTCAGAACGTCAAACTTCCTTGTTACAGATCCAGGTCAAGGGATCCTCAGGCAGTACTGATAGATGCTCTAGCAGTACCCTGGTCGTTCAACCTGGCTTATGGGTTTCCACCATTCACTCTCCTTCTGCGTCTGATTGCCAGAATCAAACAGGAGAGAGCTTCAGTGATTTTGATAGCACCTGCGTGGCCACGCAGGACTTGGTATGCAGACCTGGTGGACATGTCATCTCTGCCACTGAGACGGGACCTTTTGATTCAAGGTCCATTCAAGCATTCAAATCTAATTTCTCTGCAACTGACTGCCTGGAGATTGAACGCTTGATTTTATCAAAGCAGGGTTTCTCTGAGTCGGTCATAGATACCTTGATTCAGGCTCGTAAGCCTGTCAACAGGAAGATCTATCATAAGATATGGCGTAAATATCTTTTTTGGTGCGAATCCAAAGGCTACTCATGGAGTAAGATCAGTATTCCTAGGATTTTGTCTTTTCTCCAAGAAGGATTGGAGAAAGGATTGTCTGCTAGTTCCTTAAAGGGACAGATATCTGCTTTGTCTATTCTGTTGCACAAGCGTCTGGCAGATGTCCCAGACGTTCGGGTATTTTGTCAGGCGTAAGTTAGAATTAAGCCTGTGTTTAAACCTGTTGCTCTGCCATGGAGTCTAAATTTAGTTCTTAAAGTTCTTCAGGGGGTTCCTTTTGAACCCATGTATTCCATAGATATTAAGCTTCTATCTTGGAAATTTCTGTTTCTAGTTGCTATCTCTTCAGCTCAAAGAGTTTCTGAACTATCTGCATTACAATGTCTCGCCTTATCTTGTTTTCCATGCTGATAAGGTGGTTTTGCGTACCAACCTGGGTTCCTCCCTAAGGTTGTTTCTAACAGGAATATCAATCAGGAAATTGTTATTCCTTCTCTGTGTCCTAATCCTCCTAAGAAGGAACGTCTGTTGCACAACTTGGACGTGGTTCGTGCCTTGAAGTTTTATTTGCAGGCAACCAAAGATTTTTGCCAATCATCTTCTTTGTTTGTTGTCTATGCTGGAAAGCGTAGAGGTCAAAAGGCTACGGCTACCTCTCTTTCCTTTTGGCTGAAAAGCATAATCCGTTTGGCTTATGAGACTGCTGGACAGCAGCCTCCTGAAAGAATTACAGCTCACTCCACTATAGCGGTGGCTTCAACATGGGCTTTTAAAAATGATGCTTCTGTTGAACAGATTTGTAAGGCTGCGACTTGGCCTTCGCTTCATACCTTTTCCAAATTTTCCAAATTTGATACTTTTGCTTCTTCGGAGGCTATTTTTGGAAGAAAGGTTTTGCAAGCAGTGGTGCCTTCCGTTTAGGTTCCTGTCTTGTCCCTCCCTCCATCCGTGTCCTAAAGCTTTGGTATTGGTATCCCACAAGTTAGGATGAATCCGTGGACTCGGTACATCTTGCAAAAGAAAACGAAATTTATGCTTACCTGATAAATTTCTTTCTTTTGCGATGTACCGAGTCCATGGCCCGCCCTGTCTATTCAAGACAGATAGTATTTTTTATGTAAACTTCAGTCACCTCTGCACCTTATAGTTTCTCCTTTTCTTCCTTGGCCTTCGGTCGAATGACTGGGGGGTGGAGTTAAGGGGGGAGCTATATAGACAGCTCTGCTGTGGTGCTCTCTTTGCTACTTCCTGTCAGGAAGGACAATATCCCACAAGTTAGGATGAATCCGTGGACTCGGTACATCGCAAAAGAAATAAATTTATAAGGTAAGCATAAATTTTGTTTTTAAACAACTTTCTAGTTTACTTCTATCATCAAATTTGCTGCATTCTCTTGGTATCATTAGTTGAAGGAGCAGCAATGCACTACTGGTTTCTATCTGAACACGTGGGTGAGCCAATGACAATCGGTATAAATATGCAGCCACCAATCAGCAGTTGGAACCTAGGTTCTTTGCTGCCACTGAGCTTTCCTAGATAAACCTTTCAGCAAAGGATAACAAGAGAAGGAAGCAAATTAAATAATAGAAGTAAATTGGAAAGTTGTTTAAAAGGGTATGCTCTATCTGAACCATAAACTATTTTTTGGGGGTTTCATGTCCCTTTAAGGTTATTTTTATACATTCTGGAAAGGTAGCAATGACACTACCTAATTAATTGTAAGGACCTCACAAGTCCTTATCTTATTTTAAGAGTATAAATTCTAAATCTATCTTGGATTTTGGTGCTATGTATCAAATTGTAATATTGACTATAATAGAGGTATAGACCCCCTATATCTCCTGTTATCGTCAATTTTTTTATACATGCATAGTGAGTATGAGCACTACACTGCAAAAATAATAATTTACAATATTAAAGGCATATGAAACCCAATTTTTTCTTTCTCGATTCTGATAGAGCATAACATTATAAGCAACTTTCTAATTTACTTCTCTTATCAAATTTTCTTTGTTCTCTTACTATCTTTATTTAAAAAAGCAGGAATCTAAGCTAAGGAGTCTGCCCATTTTTGTTTCAAAACACTGGATAGCGCTTGCTGATTGGTGGCTACATTTAGCCACCAATCAGCAAGCACAACCCAGGTGCTGAACCAAAAATGGTCTGGCTCCTAAGCATACATTATTGCTTTTCAAATAAAGATAGCAAGTGAACAAAGAAAAAATTATAATAGGAGTAAATTAGAAAGTTGCTTATAATGGCATAATCTGAATTATGAAAGAAAATTGGGTTTACTATCCCATTAAAGGCAAACAACGTACCCTGTACATTGGCCGTCATTTTCCATTGAAGGGTTAAAAAGTGCAACTCTTGTTGACAACAGTGAGACTGTACTATAGCCCAATGTCTCCAGGAGTGAGGCATGTTGAATACCACATCTCACCACTTTCGTAGAGACCCACACTATTACAAGGCCAAGATCCCCTTAAAGGGACAGTCTACACCAGAATTTGTATTGCTTAAACAGATAGATAATCCCTTTATTACCCATTCCCTAGTGTTGCACAACCAACACAGTCATATAAATACACTTTTTACCTCTGTGATTACCTTGTATCTAAGCCTCTGCAAACTGCCCCCTTATTTCAGTTCTTTTGACAGACATCCTTTTTAGCCAATCAGAGCTGGCTCACCTGAACTCAACCTGCGTGAGCACAGTGTTATCTATATGACACACATAAACTAACACCCTCTATTAGTTGAAAACTGTCAAAATGCCCTGAGAGAAGAGGTGGCCTTCAAGGGCTTAGAAATTAGCATATGATCCTCCTAGGTTTAGCTTTCAACTCAGAATAGCAAGAGAACAAAGCAAAATTGGTGATAAAAGTAAATTGGAATATTGTTTAAAATTACATTCTCTATCTGAATCATGAAAGTTTATTTTGGAATAGACTCTCCCTTTAATTGTATTTAATTTGTAGGATGGCAGAGGAGTGCTGAAGTTTCGGAGTAGTCTCTTATGGAGGGTAGTACTCTTCACATTGGGACTGGAGTTTTAAGTAGTCCTGTCAGCCTCTCAGTGAGAGCCTGGGTGAAAGTTAGAGTCTGGAGATGCAAGAGTTTTCTCCAACATAGGTGTGTCCGGTCCACGGCGTCATCCTTACTTGTGGGATATTCTCTTCCCCAACAGGAAATGGCAAAGAGCCCAGCAAAGCTGGTCACATGATCCCTCCTAGGCTCCGCCTACCCTAGTCATTCTCTTTGCCGTTGTACATGGGTCTCAGCAAAGCAGATACCAGGGACTGTAAGGGGTTAAAGTTCAAAACGGCTCCGGTTCCGTTATTTTAAGGGTTAAAGCTTCCAAATTTGGTGTGCAATACTTTTAAGGCTTTAAGACACTGTGGTGAAAATTTGGTGAATTTTGAACAATTCCTTCATGTTTTTTCGCATTTGCAGTAATAAAGTGTGTTCAGTTTAAAATTTAAAGTGACAGTAACGGTTTTATTTTAAAACGTTTTTTGTACTTGTTATCAAGTTTATGCCTGTTTAACATGTCTGAACTACCAGATAGACTGTGTTCTGAATGTGGGGAAGCCAGAATTCCTATTCATTTAAATAAATGTGATTTATGTGATAATGACAATGATGCCCAAGATGATTCCTCAAGTGAGGGGAGTAAGCATGGTACTGCATCATTCCCTCCTTCGTCTACACGAGTCTTGCCCACTCAGGAGGCCCCTAGTACATCTAGCGCGCCAATACTCCTTACTATGCAACAATTAACGGCTGTAATGGATAATTCTGTCAAAAACATTTTAGCCAAAATGAACACTTATCAGCGTAAGCGCGACTGCTCTGTTTTAGATACTGAAGAGCATGACGACGCTGATATTAATATTTCTGAAGGGCCCCTAACTCAGTCTGATGGGGCCAGGGAGGTTTTGTCTGAGGGAGAAATTACTGATTCAGGGAACATTTCTCAACAAGCTGAACCTGATGTGATTGCATTTAAATTTAAGTTGGAACATCTCCGCATTCTGCTTAAGGAGGTATTATCCACTCTGGATGATTGTGACAAGTTGGTCATCCCAGAGAAACTATGTAAAATGGACAAGTTCCTAGAGGTGCCGGGGCTCCCAGAAGCTTTTCCTATACCCAAGCGGGTGGCGGACATTGTTAATAAAGAATGGGAAAGGCCCGGTATTCCTTTCGTCCCTCCCCCCATATTTAAAAAATTGTTTCCTATGGTCGACCCCAGAAAGGACTTATGGCAGACAGTCCCCAAGGTCGAGGGAGCGGTTTCCACTTTAAACAAACGCACCACTATACCCATAGAGGATAGTTGTGCTTTCAAAGATCCTATGGATAAAAAATTAGAAGGTTTGCTTAAAAAGATGTTTGTTCAGCAGGGTTACCTTCTACAACCAATTTCATGCATTGTCCCTGTCGCTACAGCCGCATGTTTCTGGTTCGATGAGCTGATAAAGGCGGTCGACAGTGATTCTCCTCCTTATGAGGAGATTATGGACAGAATCAATGCTCTCAAATTGGCTAATTCTTTCACCCTAGACGCCTCTTTGCAATTGGCTAGGTTAGCGGCTAAGAATTCTGGGTTTGCTATTGTGGCGCGCAGAGCGCTTTGGTTGAAATCTTGGTCGGCTGATGCGTCTTCCAAGAACAAGTTACTTAACATTCCTTTCAAGGGGAAAACGCTGTTTGGCCCTGACTTGAAAGAGATTATCTCGGATATCACTGGGGGTAAGGGCCACGCCCTTCCTCAGGATCGGCCTTTCAAGGCAAAGAATAAACCTAATTTTCGTCCCTTTCGTAGAAACGGACCAGCCCAAAGTGCTACGTCCTCTAAGCAAGAGGGTAATACTTCTCAAGCCAAGCCAGCTTGGAGACCAATGCAAGGCTGGAACAAGGGAAAGCAGGCCAAGAAACCTGCCACTGCTACCAAGACAGCATGAAATGTTGGCCCCCGATCCGGGACCGGATCTGGTGGGGGGCAGACTCTCTCTCTTCGCTCAGGCTTGGGCAAGAGATGTTCTGGATCCTTGGGCGCTAGAAATAGTCTCCCAAGGTTATCTTCTGGAATTCAAGGGACTTCCCCCAAGGGGGAGGTTCCACAGGTCTCAGTTGTCTTCAGACCACATAAAAAGACAGGCATTCTTACATTGTGTAGAAGACCTGTTAAAAATGGGAGTGATTCATCCCGTTCCATTAAGAGAACAAGGGATGGGGTTCTGCTCCAATCTGTTTATAGTTCCCAAAAAAGAGGGAACGTTCAGACCAATCTTAGATCTCAAGATCTTAAACAAGTTTCTCAAGGTTCCATCGTTCAAGATGGAAACCATTCGAACTATTCTTCCTTCCATCCAGGAAGGTCAATTCATGACCACGGTGGATTTAAAGGATGCGTATCTACATATTCCTATCCACAAGGAACATCATCGGTTCCTGAGGTTCGCATTCCTGGACAAACATTACCAGTTCGTGGAGCTTCCTTTCGGATTAGCCACTGCTCCAAGGATTTTCACAAAGGTACTAGGGTCCCTTCTAGCTGTGCTAAGACCAAGGGGCATTGCTGTAGTACCTTACTTGGACGACATTCTGATTCAAGCGTCGTCCCTTCCTCAAGCAAAGGCTCACACGGACATTGTCCTGGCCTTTCTCAGATCGCACGGATGGAAAGTGAACGTGGAAAAGAGTTCTCTATCTCCGTCAACAAGGGTTCCCTTCTTGGGAACAATAATAGACTCCTTAGAAATGAGGATTTTTCTGACAGAGGCCAGAAAAACAAAACTTCTAGACTCTTGTCGGATACTTCATTCCGTTCCTCTTCCTTCCATAGCTCAGTGCATGGAAGTGATCGGGTTGATGGTAGCGGCAATGGACATAGTTCCTTTTGCACGCATTCATCTAAGACCATTACAACTGTGCATGCTCAGTCAGTGGAATGGGGACTATACAGACTTGTCTCCGAAGATACAAGTAAATCAGAGGACCAGAGACTCACTCCGTTGGTGGCTGTCCCTGGACAACCTGTCACGAGGGATGACATTCCGCAGACCAGAGTGGGTCATTGTCACGACCGACGCCAGTCTGATGGGCTGGGGCGCGGTCTGGGGATCCCTGAAAGCTCAGGGTCTTTGGTCTCGGGAAGAATCTCTTCTACCGATAAATATTCTGGAACTGAGAGCGATATTCAATGCTCTCAAGGCTTGGCCTCAGCTAGCGAGGGCCAAGTTCATACGGTTTCAATCAGACAACATGACAACTGTTGCGTACATCAACCATCAGGGGGGAACAAGGAGTTCCCTGGCGATGGAAGAAGTGACCAAAATCATTCTATGGGCGGAGTCTCACTCCTGCCACCTGTCTGCTATCCACATCCCAGGAGTGGAAAATTGGGAAGCGGATTTTCTGAGTCGTCAGACATTGCATCCGGGGGAGTGGGAACTCCATCCGGAAATCTTTGCCCAAGTCACTCAGCTGTGGGGCATTCCAGACATGGATCTGATGGCCTCTCGTCAGAACTTCAAAGTTCCTTGCTACGGGTCCAGATCCAGGGATCCCAAGGCGGCTCTAGTGGATGCACTAGTAGCACCTTGGACCTTCAAACTAGCTTATGTGTTCCCGCCGTTTCCTCTCATCCCCAGGCTGGTAGCCAGGATCAATCAGGAGAGGGCGTCGGTGATCTTGATAGCTCCTGCGTGGCCACGCAGGACTTGGTACGCAGATCTGGTGAATATGTCATCGGCTCCTCCTTGGAAGCTACCTTTGAGACGAGACCTTCTTGTTCAGGGTCCGTTCGAACATCCGAATCTGGTTTCACTCCAGCTGACTGCTTGGAGATTGAACGCTTGATCTTATCGAAGCGAGGATTCTCAGATTCTGTTATCGATACTCTTGTTCAGGCCAGAAAGCCTGTAACTAGAAAGATTTACCACAAAATTTGGAAAAAATATATCTGTTGGTGTGAATCTAAAGGATTCCCTTGGGACAAGGTTAAGATTCCTAGGATTCTATCCTTCCTTCAAGAAGGATTGGAAAAAGGATTATCTGCAAGTTCCCTGAAGGGACAGATTTCTGCCTTGTCTGTGTTACTTCACAAAAAGCTGGCCGCTGTGCCAGATGTTCAAGCCTTTGTTCAGGCTCTGGTTAGAATTAAGCCTGTTTACAAACCTTTGACTCCTCCTTGGAGTCTCAATTTAGTTCTTTCAGTTCTTCAGGGGGTTCCGTTTGAACCCTTGCATTCCGTTGATATTAAGTTATTATCTTGGAAAGTTTTGTTTTTAGTTGCAATTTCTTCTGCTAGAAGAGTTTCAGAATTATCTGCTCTGCAGTGTTCTCCTCCTTATCTGGTGTTCCATGCAGATAAGGTGGTTTTACGTACTAAACCTGGTTTTCTTCCAAAAGTTGTTTCTAACAAAAACATTAACCAGGAGATTATCGTACCTTCTCTGTGTCCGAAACCAGTTTCAAAGAAGGAACGTTTGTTGCACAATTTGGATGTTGTTCGCGCTCTAAAATTCTATTTAGATGCTACAAAGGATTTTAGACAAACATCTTCCTTGTTTGTTGTTTATTCCGGTAAAAGGAGAGGTCAAAAAGCAACTTCTACCTCTCTCTCTTTTTGGATTAAAAGCATCATCAGATTGGCTTACGAGACTGCCGGACGGCAGCCTCCCGAAAGAATCACAGCTCATTCCACTAGGGCTGTGGCTTCCACATGGGCCTTCAAGAACGAGGCTTCTGTTGATCAGATATGTAGGGCAGCGACTTGGTCTTCACTGCACACTTTTACCAAATTTTACAAGTTTGATACTTTTGCTTCTTCTGAGGCTATTTTTGGGAGAAAGGTTTTGCAAGCCGTGGTGCCTTCCATTTAGGTGACCTGATTTGCTCCCTCCCTTCATCCGTGTCCTAAAGCTTTGGTATTGGTTCCCACAAGTAAGGATGACGCCGTGGACCGGACACACCTATGTTGGAGAAAACAGAATTTATGTTTACCTGATAAATTACTTTCTCCAACGGTGTGTCCGGTCCACGGCCCGCCCTGGTTTTTTTAATCAGGTCTGATAATTTATTTTCTTTAACTACAGTCACCACGGTACCATATGGTTTCTCCTATGCAAATATTCCTCCTTAACGTCGGTCGAATGACTGGGGTAGGCGGAGCCTAGGAGGGATCATGTGACCAGCTTTGCTGGGCTCTTTGCCATTTCCTGTTGGGGAAGAGAATATCCCACAAGTAAGGATGACGCCGTGGACCGGACACACCGTTGGAGAAAGTAATTTATCAGGTAAACATAAATTCTGTTTTTCTGCTAAACCATCCCGACTCATATTAACAGCTCCACAAGCAATCAGCGTTGACAAGTTTCGCTGTCTGCTTTCTGCACTCAAGTCCATGTCAGGAGCGAGGCTACTAACCTGTCACACTTGAAGGGCCATGTTCATGTTCCACAGCGTAGATTCTGATAAGATTGTTTCATTTTTTTTGTTCATAATGGTAACATGGAAGACAAGGTCACAGTGTGACACCTTTTATCTTTAAAGAATTGAGGGTTAATATTCCTGGAAAGGGGATTATTGAACGGGGGGGGGGGGGTTATACATGATATTGTTTGTGTCATTGCTGTGTTATGTGTGAGATGAGGCTCTGGCAATGTGTGGAACTTTCAGGTTACTGGTGGGAGTATTGCGCGGTCCTTTTTCGCACATGTTCTCCTTAGTGCAGGGGCGGTCCTGCCAGGCATTCCATGTGACCAGGTGTGCCTATCTCTCTACCTCTGTTGATCAGCGGCGCAGGAGACGAAACGGTTTTTGTAGTCCGGGTCCTAGGAGGTGGTGAGTGCCCCGGCCATTGGAGGTATAAAGGTGTCTATTATAAGTTAAGCTAGTCCGTAATTAAAGCGTAAGCTATGGAGGACTCTGACGTGTTAGAGGGTTCTCCCTCTTTAACAAAGTCTCATTCCTGTGTTTATTGTGAGGAGGTTCTGGTAGATCAGCCTGCTCAACTATGTTCCACATGCCTTGATAAAGTTACAACATCTAAATGTAATCGGATGTCTAGTACTACTGAGCCGTCCACCTGTGAAGGTTCCTCGTCCTGTGAGGTGCGTTCCCTGCAATCATCTCCAAAAGCACATGCAGCGCCCCGAGGTCCAACCATCAGACTTTGCAGACCAACTGGAATTGTCGTTTTCGAAAGTGATCCATGCCTTACCATGTTCTGCTAAGTGCAAGCATAGGGTGTATCATTGCGGCCCGGCCCAGCCCAGCGGTTGTCTATGCAGATAGAAATCCAAGAGGCATTATACGATGACGAGGCCCACTCCGACTCTTCGGAGGAGACCACTTCTGGGTCGTAGTCCGTGTCATCTAAACCTCCAGCTGCGGAGGAGCCTGATTTTAGGTTTAGGATGGAAAATTTGCGCTTTTTGCTGAGGCAAGTGCTTGCTACTCTCGATGTTCCGGAGCCTAATATTCCTGAGGAACCTTCGATTCCTAAGGTAGATAAGGTATAAGAGGACAGGGTAGTACCTCAGATTTTCCCGGTTCCTGTTAAGATGGCTAATATTATCAAGAATGAATGGGAGCGATTAGGTGTTTCCTTTTCCCCTTCTTCTTCCTTTAAGAAACTGTTCCCCGTTCTGGACTCTCAGCTTGAGCTGTGGGGTACCGTCCCTAAGGTGGATGGTGCTATCTCTACGCTCGCGAAGCAGACAACTATTCCCCTCGAGGATAGTTCGTCGTTTAAAGAGCCCATGGATAAAAAGCTGGAAAACATGTTAAGAAAGATGTTTCAGCACATGGGGTTTGTTTTTCAGCCAGCAGCAGCAGTTGATGCGGTTGCTGGAGCTGTGACATATTGGTGTGAATCCCTGTGTGAAATGGTCGAGGAGGAAACTTCCATCAACGAGATACAGGATAAGATTAAGGCGCTGAAGGTCGCCAGTTCTATCATCTGTGATGCCAATATGCAAATTATTCGCCTGAACGCTAAAGTGTCAGGTTTTTCAGTTTTAGCTCGCAGGGCTCTGTGGCTAAAGTCTTAATCTGCGGACATGACCTCTAAGTCGAGGCTGTTGTCCCTGCCTTTTCATGGAAATATTCTGTTCGGTCCAGGATTGGATTCGATCATATCCATGATTACGGTAGACAAGGTAGCTTTCTTAACGTAGGATAAGAAGTCTAAGCCTAAGGGATCTACTTTTCGTCCCTTTCGTGCGGACAAGGCCCAGCGCCAGCAGCCCGCCGCGAAAGCGGACCAGTCCAAGGGAACTTGGAAGCCGGTTCAATCTTGGAACAAGTCTAAGCAGAGCAAGAAGCCTGCAGAGACGAAATCGGCATGAAGGGGCGGCCCCCGACCGGTATCCGGACCAAGTAGAGGGCAGATTATCTCTCTTCTCAGAAGCCTGGTTGCAGGACGTTCAGGACCCTTGGTTTCTGGAAGTGGTCACCCAGGGTTACAGGATAGGGTTTAGATCCCATCCGCCCAGGGGCAGATTCCTCCTGTCAAACCTGTCTTCAAGACCAGAAAAGAGAGAGGCCTTTCTAGAGTGTGTGAGAGATCTCGCCTCTCTCTGCGTTATCGTGCCAGTACCCCAAGCAGAACGGGGTCTAGGTTACTATTCCAATATTTTTGAGGTTCTAAAGGAGGACACGTTCCGCCCGATCCTGGACCTAAAGTGTTGGAAGAAATTTCTGAGTGTTCCATTGTTCAAAATGGAAACGATCAGATCTATCCTTCCCCTAATTCAAGAGAGACAGTTCATGACGACTATAGACTTGAAGGACGCTTACCTTCATGTGCCAATTCACAGGGACCACTTCAGGTTCCTAAGATTTTACGTTTCTGGACCAACACTTCCAGTTTGTGGCCCTTCCTTTTAATCTGGCTACGGCCCCAAGAGTCTTCACGAAGGTTCTGGGGGCGCTATTTGCAGTGGCCAGATCGAGAGGCATTGCCTTATCTGGACGACATCCTAGTCCAGGCACCGTCGCTCAGTCTCGCAGAGGATCATTCGAGGGCTCTTCTTCTTTTGCTCCAATCTCACGGTTGGAAGATCAACTCAGGAAAGAGTTCCCTGGTTACCAGCAACAGGGTGGAGTTCCTGGGCACGATAATAGATTCTATGTCCATGAAGATATTTCTTACAGACCATTGACACAGGAATATTGCATTGTCTTGTCTTGCCCTTCAGTCCTCCTCAAGCCCCTCGGTGGCTCAGTGTATGGAGGTGATTGGAATCATGGTTTCCAGCATAGACGTCATTCCATTCGCCAGGTTCCATCTCAGACCTCTTTAATTGTGCATGTTGAGACAGTGGAACGGCGATCATTCTGATATCCATGGATGCTCGTACTCAGGGACATCCTTCTTGAGACTGTCCTGGGAGATTGTGATCACGGACGCGAGTCTGGCAGGATGGGGAGCTGTTTGGGGTGCCAGGATGGCACAAGGAAAATGGTCCCGAGAGGAGTCTCTCCTTCCGATAAATATTCTACAATGCTCTGAAGGCATGGCCTCCTCTGGGGTCGTTCAGCTTCATCAGATTCCAGACCGACAACAATACCTCAGTGGCTTACATCAACCATCAGTGGGGTACGAGGAGCTCCCTAGCAATGAAGGAGGTGTCTCGGATTTTGGAGTGGGCCGAGTCCCACAGCTGCTTGCTCTCAGCAATTCACATTCCAGGTGTGGACAACTGGGAAGCAGACTTTCTCAGCAGGCAATCCTTCCATCCGGGGGAATGGTCTCTTCACCCTGAGGTGTTTGCAGAGATTTGCCTCAGATGGGGAACGCCGGAGATAGATCTCATGGCGTCCAGACTAAATTGCAAGCTACCCCGATGCGGGTCAAGGTCCAGGGATCCCCAGGCAGAGCTGATAGATGCTTAAGCGGTACCTTGGGGGTTCAGCCTAGCTTACATTTCTTTCATGTAATTAACAAGAGTCCATGAGCTAGTGACGTATGGGATATACATTCCTACCAGGAGGGGCAAAGTTTCCCAAACCTTAAAATGCCTATAAATACACCCCTCACCACACCCACAAATCAGTTTTACAAACTTTGCCTCCAAGGGAGGTGGTGAAGTAAGTTTGTGCTAGATTCTACGTTGATATGCGCTCCGCAGCAAGTTGGAGCCCGGTTTTCCTCTCAGCGTGCAGTGAATGTCAGAGGGATGTGAAGAGAGTATTGCCTATTGAATGCAGTGATCTCCTTCTACGGGGTCTATTTCATAAGGTTCTCTGTTATCGGTCGTAGAGATTCATCTCTTACCTCCCTTTTCAGATCGACGATATACTCTTATATTTACCATTTCCTCTACTGATTCTCGTTTCAGTACTGGTTTGGCTTTCTACAATCATGTAGATGAGTGTCCTGGGGTAAGTAAGTCTTATTTTCTGTGACACTCTAAGCTATGGTTGGGCACTTTATTTATAAAGTTCTAAATATATGTATTCAAACATTTATTTGCCTTGACTCAGAATGTTCAACTTTCCTTATTTCCAGACAGTCAGTTTCATATTTGGGATTATGCATTGAATTATCATATTTTTCTTACCTCAAAAATTTGACTTTTTTCCCTGTGGGCTGTTAGGCTCGCGGGGGCTGAAAATGCTTCATTTTATTGCGTCATTCTTGGCGCGGACTTTTTTGGCGCAAAAATTCTTTTCCGTTTCCGGCGTCATACGTGTCGCCGGAAGTTGCGTCATTTTTTGACGTTATTTTGCGTCAAAGATGTCGGCGTTCCGGATGTGGCGTCATTTTTGGCGCCAAAAGCATTTAGGCGCCAAATAATGTGGGCGTCTTTTTTGGCGCTAAAAAATATGGGCGTCATTTTTGTCTCCACATTATTTAAGTCTCATTATTTATTGCTTCTGGTTGCTAGAAGCTTGTTCACTGGCATTTTTTTCCCATTCCTGAAACTGTCATTTAAGGAATTTGATCAATTTTGCTTTATATGTTGTTTTTTTCTTTTACATATTGCAAGATGTTCCACGTTGCAACTGAGTCAGAAGATACTACAGGAAAATCACTGCACAGTGCTGGAGCTACCAAGCTAAGTCTGCTATAAACTTTTGGTATCTGTTTCTCCAGCTGTTATTTGTATTGCATGTCATGTCAAAACTTATTAATGCAGATAAAATTTCCTTTAGTACTGTTACATTACCTGTTGCTGTCCGTCAACATTTAATTTTCAGAGTGTTCCTGATAACATAAGAGATTTTATTTTTTAAATCCATTAAGAAGGCTATGTCTGTTATTTCTCCTTCTAGTATACATAAAAGTCTTTTAAAACTTCTCTTTTTTTCAGATGAATTTTTAAATGAACATCATCATTCTGATACTGATAATGGTTCTTCTGGTTCAGAGGTTTCTGTCTCAGAGGTTGATGCTGATAAATCTTTGTATTTGTTCAAGATGGAATTTATTCGTTCTTTACTTAAAGAAGTGTTATTTGCATTAGAAATAGAGGATTCTGGTCCTCTTGATACTAAATGTAAACGTTTAAATAAGGTTTTTAAATCTCCTGTAGTTATTCCAGAAGTGTTTTATCTCCCTGATGCTATTTCTGAAGTAATTTCCAGGGAATGGAATAATTTGGGTAATTTATTTACTCCTTCTAGACGTTTAAGCAAATTATATCCTGTGCCATCTGACAGATTAGAGTTTTTTGGGACAAAAATCCCTAAGGTTATGGGGCTGTCTCTACTCCTGCTAATGTACTACTATTCCTATGGCAGATAGTACTTCATTTAAGGATCCTTTAGATAGGAAAATTGAATCCTTTCTAAGAAAAGCTTACTTATGTTCAGGTAATCTTCTTAGACCTGCTATATTTTTAGCGGATGTTGCTGCAGCTTCAACTTTTTGGTTAGAAGCTTTAGCGCAACAAGTAACAGATCATAATTTTATAGCATTATTATTATTCTATAACATGCTAATAATTTTATTGGTGATACCATCTTTTGATATCATTAGAGTTGATGTCAGGTATATGTCTCTAGCTATTTTAGCTAGAAAAGCTTTATGGATTAAACTTGGAATGCTGACATGTCTTCTAAGTCAACTTTGCTTTCCCTTTCTTTCCAGGGTAAATAATCATTTCGTTCCTTTCCTCACAACAAGGAACAAAAGCCTGATCCTTCATCCTCAGGAGCGGTATCAGTTTGGAAACTATTTCCAGTTTGGAATATATCCAAGCCTTATAGAAACCTATAGCCAGCTCCTAAGTATTTATGAAGGTGCGGCCCTTATTCCAGCTCAGCTGGTATGGGGCAGATTACGTTTTCTTCAAAGAAATTTGGATCAATTCCGTTCTTAATCTCTGGTTTCAGAAACATTGTTTCAGAAAGGTACAGAATTGGCTTCAAGTTAAGGCCTCCTGCTAAGAGATTCTTTTCTTTCCCGTGTCCCAGTTGACACAGCAAGGCTCAGCATTTCTGAAATGTGTTTCAGATCTAGAGTTGGCTGGAGTATTTATGCCAGTTCCAGTTCTGGAACAGGGGCTGGGGTTTTATTTTATCTCTTCATTGTACCAGAGAAGGTCAATTCCTTCAGACCAGTTCTGGATCTATCATTATTGAATCGTTATGTTAGGATACCAACATTCAAGATGGTTACTGTAGGACTATCCTGCCTTTTGTTTAGCAAGGGCATTATATGTCTGCAATAGATTTACAGGATGTGTATCTGCATATTCCGATTCATCCAGATCACTTTTAGTGTCTGAGATTCTCTTTTTAGACAAGCATTACCAGTTTTGTGGCTCTACTGTTTGGCCTAGCCTCAGTTCCAAGAATTTTTTTCAAAGGTTCTCGGTGCCCTTCTTTCTGTAATCAGAGAATAGGGTTTTGGTATTTCCTTATTTGGACGATATCTTGGTACTTGCTCAGTCTTCTCATTTTCGAAGAATCTCATACGAATCGACTTGTGTTGTTTCTTCAAGTTCATGGTTGGAGGATCAATTTACCAATCAGTTCATTGATTCCTCAGACAAGGGTAACCTTTTCTTTCATGTAATTAACAAGAGTCCATGAGCTAGTGACGTATGGGATATACATTCCTACCAGGAGGGGCAAAGTTTCCCAAACCTTAAAATGCCTATAAATACACCCCTCACCACACCCACAAATCAGTTTTACAAACTTTGCCTCCAAGGGAGGTGGTGAAGTAAGTTTGTGCTAGATTCTACGTTGATATGCGCTCCGCAGCAAGTTGGAGCCCGGTTTTCCTCTCAGCGTGCAGTGAATGTCAGAGGGATGTGAGGAGAGTATTGCCTATTGAATGCAGTGATCTCCTTCTACGGGGTCTATTTCATAAGGTTCTCTGTTATCGGTCGTAGAGATTCATCTCTTACCTCCCTTTTCAGATCGACGATATACTCTTATATTTACCATTTCCTCTACTGATTCTCGTTTCAGTACTGGTTTGGCTTTCTACAAACATGTAGATGAGTGTCCTGGGGTAAGTAAGTCTTATTTTCTGTGACACTCTAAGCTATGGTTGGGCACTTTATTTATAAAGTTCTAAATATATGTATTCAAACATTTATTTGCCTTGACTCAGAATGTTCAACTTTCCTTATTTCCAGACAGTCAGTTTCATATTTGGGATTATGCTTTAAATTATCATATTTTGTCTTACCTCAAAAATTTGACTTTTTTCCCTGTGGGCTGTTAGGCTCGCGGGGGCTGAAAATGCTTCATTTTTTTGACGTTATTTTGCGCCAAAAATGTCGGCGTTCCGGATGTGGCGTCATTTTTGGCGCCAAAAGCATTTAGGCGCCAAATAATGTGGGCGTCTTATTTGGCGCCAAAAAATATGGGCGTCGCTTTTGTCTCCACATTATTTCAGTCTCATTTTCATTTGCTTCTGGTTGCTAGAAGCTTGATGTTTGGCATTTTTTTCCCATTCCTGAAACTGTCTTATAAGGAATTTGATTTATTTTGCTTTATATGTTGTTTTTTCTCTTACATATTGCAAGATGTCTCACGTTGCATCTGAGCCAGAAGATACTACAGGAAAACCACTGCCTGCTGGATCTACCAAAGCTAAGTGTATCTGCTGTAAACTTTTGGTAGCTATTTCTCCAGCTGTTGTTTGTATTAATTGTCATGACAAACTTGTTAAAGCAGATAATATTTCCTTTAGTGATGTACCATTGCCTGTTGCAGTTCCCTCAACATCTAAGGTGCAGAATGTTCCTGATAACATAAGAGATTTTGTTTCTGAATCCATAAAGAAGGCTTTGTCTGTTATTTCTCCTTCTAGTAAACGTAAAAAGTCTTTTAAATCTTCTCTCTCTACAGATGAATTTTTAAATGAACACCATCATTCTGATTCTTTGGACTCTTCTAGTTCAGAGGATTCTGTCTCAGAGATTGATGCTGATAAATCTTCATATTTATTTAAGATGGAATTTATTCGCTCTTTACTTAAAGAAGTACTAATTGCTTTAGAAATAGAGGATTCTAGTCCTCTTGATACTAATTCTATACGTTTGGATAAGGTTTTTAAAGCTCCTGCGGTTATTCCAGAAGTCTTTCCTGTTCCTAATGCTATTTCTGCAGTAATTGCTAAGGAATGGGATAAATTGGGTAATTCATTTACTCCTTCTAAACGTTTTAAGCAATTATATCCTGTTCCGCCTGACAGGTTAGAATTTTGGGACAAAATCCCTAAAGTTGATGGGGCTATTTCTACCCTTGCTAAACGTACTACCATTCCTACGTCAGATGGTACCTCGTTTAAGGATCCTTTAGATAGAAAAATTGAATCTTTTCTAAGAAAAGCTTATCTATGTTCAGGTAATCTTCTTAGACCTGCTATATCATTGGCTGATGTTGCTGCAGCTTCAACTTTTTGGTTGGAAACTCTAGCGCAACAAGTAACAAATCGTGATTCTCATGATATTATTATTCTTCTCCAGCATGCTAATAATTTCATCTGTGATGCCATTTTTGATATTATTAGAGTTGATGTTAGATTTATGTCTCTGGCTATCTTAGCCAGAAGAGCTTTATGGCTTAAGACTTGGAATGCTGATATGGCTTCTAAATCAACTCTACTTTCCATTTCTTTCCAGGGAAACAAATTATTTGGTTCTCAGTTGGATTCTATTATTTCAACTGTTACTGGTGGGAAAGGAACTTTTTTACCACAGGATAAAAAATCTAAAGGTAAAAACAGGGCTAACAATCGTTTTCGTTCCTTTCGTTTCAACAAAGAACAAAAGCCTGATCCTTCGTCCTCAGGAGCAGTTTCAGTTTGGAAACCATCTCCAGTCTGGAATAAATCCAAGCCTGCTAGAAAGGCAAAGCCTGCTTCTAAGTTCACATGAAGGTACGGCCCTCATTCCAGTTCAGCTGGTAGGGGGCAGGTTACGTTTTTTCAAAGAAATTTGGATCAAATCTGTTCACAATCTTTGGATTCAGAACATTGTTTCAGAAGGGTACAGAATTGGTTTCAAGTTGAGACCTCCTGCAAAGAGATTTTTTCTTTCCCATGTCCCAGTAAATCCAGTGAAAGCTCAAGCATTTCTGAATTGTGTTTCAGATCTAGAGTTGGCTGGAGTAATTATGCCAGTTCCAGTTCCGGAACAGGGGATGGGGTTTTATTCAAATCTCTTCATTGTACCAAAGAAGGAGAATTCCTTCAGACCAGTTCTGGATCTAAAATTATTGAATCGTTATGTAAGGATACCAACGTTCAAGATGGTAACTGTAAGGACTATATTGCCTTTCGTTCAGCAAGGGAATTATATGTCCACAATAGATTTACAGGATGCATATCTGCATATTCCGATTCATCCAGATCATTATCAGTTCCTGAGATTCTCTTTTCTAGACAAGCATTACCAATTTGTGGCTCTACCGTTTGGCCTTGCTACAGCTCCAAGAATTTTCACAAAGATTCTCGGTGCCCTTCTGTCTGTAATCAGAGAACAGGGTATTGTGGTATTTCCTTATTTGGACGATATCTTGGTACTTGCTCCGTCTTTACATTTAGCAGAGTCTCATACGAATCGACTTGTGTTGTTTCTTCAAGATCATGGTTGGAGGATCAATTTACCAAAAAGTTCTTTGATTCCTCAAACAAGGGTAACCTTTCTGGGTTTCCAGATAGATTCAGTGTCCATGACTCTGTCTTTAACAGACAAGAGACGTCTAAAATTGATTACAGCTTGTCGAAACCTTCAGTCACAATCATTCCCTTCGGTAGCCTTATGCATGGAAATTCTAGGTCTTATGACTGCTGCATCGGACGCGATCCCCTTTGCTCGTTTTCACATGCGACCTCTTCAGCTCTGTATGCTGAACCAATGGTGCAGGGATTACACGAAGATATCTCAATTAATATCTTTAAAACCGATTGTTCGACACTCTCTAACGTGGTGGACAAATCACCATCGTTTAATTCAGGGGGCTTCTTTTGTTCTTCCGACCTGGACTGTAATTTCAACAGATGCAAGTCTCACAGGTTGGGGAGCTGTGTGGGGATCTCTGACGGCACAAGGAGTTTGGGAATCTCAGGAGGTGAGATTACCGATCAATATTTTGGAACTCCGTGCAATTTTCAGAGCTCTTCAGTTTTGGCCTCTTCTGAAGAGAGAATCGTTCATTTGTTTTCAGACAGACAATGTCACAACTGTGGCATACATCAATCATCAAGGAGGGACTCACAGTCCTCTGGCTATGAAAGAAGTATCTCGAATTTTGGTTTGGGCGGAATCCAGCTCCTGTCTAATCTCTGCGGTTCATATCCCAGGTGTAGACAATTGGGAAGCGGATTATCTCAGTCGCCAAACGTTGCATCCGGGCGAATGGTCTCTTCACCCAGAGGTATTTCTTCAGATTGTTCAATTGTGGGGGCTCCCAGAGATAGATCTGATGGCCTCTCATCTAAACAAGAAACTTCCCAGGTATCTGTCCAGATCCCGGGATCCTCAGGCGGAGGCAGTGGATGCATTATCACTTCCTTGGAAGTATCATCCTGCCTATATCTTTCCGCCTCTAGTTCTTCTTCCAAGAGTAATCTCCAAGATTCTGAGGGAATGCTCGTTTGTTCTGCTAATAGCTCCGGCATGGCCTCACAGGTTTTGGTATGCGGATCTTGTCCGGATGGCATCTTGCCAGCCATGGACTCTTCCGTTAAGACCAGACCTTCTGTCACAAGGTCCTTTTTTCCATCCGGATCTGAAATCCTTAAATTTAA
This sequence comes from Bombina bombina, assembly GCF_027579735.1. NCBI lineage: Eukaryota > Metazoa > Chordata > Amphibia > Anura > Bombinatoridae > Bombina > Bombina bombina. The sequence continues at coordinate 368,063,232 of NC_069505.1, read as the reverse complement.
AGGTATGGAGATTGAACGCTTGATTCTTGGTCATAGAGGTTTCTCTGACTCCGTGATTAATACTATGTTACAGGCTCGTAAATCTGTATCTCGAGAGATATATTATAGAGTCTGGAAGACTTATATTTCATGGTGTCTTTCTCATCATTTTTCTTGGCATTCTTTTAGAATACCGAGAATTTTACAATTTCTTCAGGATGGTTTGGATAAGGGTTTGTCCGCAAGTTCTTTGAAAGGACAAATCTCTGCTCTTTCTGTTCTTTTTCACAGAAAGATTGCTATTCTTCCTGATATTCATTGTTTTGTACAAGCTTTGGTTCGTATAAAACCTGTCATTAAGTCAATTTCTCCTCCTTGGAGTTTGAATTTGGTTCTGGGAGCTCTTCAAGCTCCTCCGTTTGAACCTATGCATTCATTGGACATTAAATTACTTTCTTGGAAAGTTTTGTTCCTTTTGGCCATCTCTTCTGCTAGAAGAGTTTCTGAATTATCTGCTCTTTCGTGTGAGTCTCCTTTTCTGATTTTTCATCAGGATAAGGCGGTGTTGCGAACTTCTTTTGAATTTTTACCTAAAGTTGTGAATTCCAACAACATTAGTAGAGAAATTGTGGTTCCTTCATTATGTCCTAATCCTAAGAATTCTAAGGAGAAATCATTGCATTCTTTGGATGTTGTTAGAGCTTTGAAATATTATGTTGAAGCTACGAAATCTTTCCGTAAGACTTCTAGTCTATTTGTTATCTTTTCTGGTTCTAGGAAAGGCCAGAAAGCTTCTGCCATTTCTTTGGCATCTTGGTTGAAATCTTTAATTCATCTTGCCTATGTTGAGTCGGGTAAAACTCCGCCTCAAAGAATTACAGCTCATTCTACTAGGTCAGTATCTACTTCCTGGGCGTTTAGGAATGAAGCTTCGATTGACCAGATCTGCAAAGCAGCAACTTGGTCTTCTTTGCATACTTTTACTAAATTCTACCATTTTGATGTATTTTCTTCTTCTGAAGCAGTTTTTGGTAGAAAAGTTCTTCAGGCAGCGGTTTCAGTTTGAATCTTCTGCTTATGTTTTTTGTTAAACTTTATTTTGGGTGTGGATTATTTTCAGCAGGAATTGGCTGTCTTTATTTTATCCCTCCCTCTCTAGTGACTCTTGTGTGGAAAGATCCACATCTTGGGTAGTCATTATCCCATACGTCACTAGCTCATGGACTCTTGTTAATTACATGAAAGAAAACATAATTTATGTAAGAACTTACCTGATAAATTCATTTCTTTCATATTAACAAGAGTCCATGAGGCCCACCCTTTTTTGTGGTGGTTATGATTTTTTTGTATAAAGCACAATTATTCCAATTCCTTATTTTATATGCTTCGCACTTTTTCTTATCACCCCACTTCTTGGCTATTCGTTAAACTGATTTGTGGGTGTGGTGAGGGGTGTATTTATAGGCATTTTAAGGTTTGGGAAACTTTGCCCCTCCTGGTAGGAATGTATATCCCATACGTCACTAGCTCATGGACTCTTGTTAATATGAAAGAAATGAATTTATCAGGTAAGTTCTTACATAAATTATGTTTTTAGGTTTCTAGATAAATTCAGTGTCTATGACTCTGTCCTTGTCAGACAAAAGAAGTTTAACATTGATATCAGCTTGTCAAAACCTTCAGTCACAATCATTCCCTTTGGTAGCCTTATGCATGGAAATGTTGGGTCTTAGGACTGCCGCATCAGATGCGATCTCCTTTGCTCGTTTTCACATGCGACCTCTTCAGCTCTGTATGCTGAACCAATGGTGCAGGGATTACTCAAAGATATCTCAATTAATATCTTTAAACCGATTTTACGACACTCTCTGACATGGTGGACAGATCACCATCGTTTAGTTCAGGGGGCTTCTTTGTTCTTCCGACCTGGACTATAATCTCAACAGATACAAGTCTTACAGGTTGGGGAGCTGTGTGGGGGTATCTGACGGCACAAGGGGTTTGGGAATCTCAGGAGGTGAGATTTCCGATCAATATTTTGGAACTCCGTGCAATTTTCAGAGCTCTTCAGTCTTGGCCTCTTCTGAAGAGAGAGTTGTTCATTGTTTTCAGATAAGACAATGTCACAACTGTGGCATACATCAATCATCAAGGAGGGACTCACAGTCCTCTGGCTATGAAAGAAGTATCTCGAATTTTGGTTTGGGCGGAATCCAGCTCCTGTCTAATCTCTGCGGTTTATATCCCAGGTATGGACAATTGGAAAGCGGATTATCTCAGTCGCCAAACGTTGCATCCGGGCGAATGGTCTCTTCACCCAGAGGTATTTCTTCAGATTGTTCAAATGTGGGAACTTCCAGAAATAGATCTGATGGCTTCTCATCTAAACAAGAAACTTCCCAGGTATCTGTCCAGATCCCGGGATCCTCAGGCGGAGGCAGTGGATGCATTTTCACTTCCTTGGAAGTATCATCCTGCCTATATCTTTCCGCCTCTAGTTCTTCTTCCAAGAGTAATCTCCAAGATTCTGAAGGAATGCTCGTTTGTTCTGCTGGTAGCTCCGGCATGGCCTCACAGGTTTTGGTATGCGGATCTTGTCCGGATGGCCTCTTGCCAACCGTGGACTCTTCCGTTAAGACTAGACCTTTTGTCTCAAGGTCCTTTTTTCCATCAGGATCTGAAATCCTTAAATTTAAAGGTATGGAGATGGAACGCTTGATTCTTGGTCAAAGAGGTTTCTCTGACTCTGTGATTAATACTATGTTACAGGCTCGTAAATCTGTATCCAGAGAGATATATTATAGAGTCTGGAAGACTTATATTTCTTGGTGTCTTTCTCATCATTTTTCTTGGCATTCTTTTAGAATACCGAGAATATTACAATTTCTTCAGGATGGTTTAGATAAGGGTTTGTCCGCAAGTTCCTTGAAAGGTCAAATCTCTGCTCTTTCTGTTCTTTTTCACAGAAAGATTGCTATTCTTCCTGATATTCATTGTTTTGTACAAGCTTTGGTTCGTATAAAGCCTGTCATTAAGTCAATTTCTCCTCCTTGGAGTTTGAATTTGGTTCTGGGGGCTCTTCAAGCTCCTCCATTTGAACCTATGCATTCATTGGATATTAAATTACTTTCTTGGAAAGTTTTGTTCCTTTTGGCCATCTCTTCTGCCAGAAGAGTTTCTGAATTATCTGCTCTTTCTTGTGAGTCTCCTTTTCTGATTCTTCATCAGGATAAGGCGGTGTTGCGAACTTCTTTTGAATTTTACCTAAAGTTGTGAATTTCAACAACATTAGTAGAGAAATTGTGGTTCCTTCATTATGTCCTAATCCTAAGAATTCTAAGGAGAAATCGTTGCATTCTTTGGATGTTGTTAGAGCTTTGAAATATTATGTTGAAGCTACGAAATCTTTCTGTAAGACTTCTAGTCTATTTGTTATCTTTTCCGGTTCTAGGAAAGGCCAGAAAGCTTCTGCCATTTCTTTGGCATCTTGGTTGAAATCTTTAATTCATCTTGCCTATGTTGAGTCGGGTAAAATTCCGCCTCAGAGAATTACAGCTCATTCTACTAGGTCAGTATCTACTTCCTGGGCGTTTAGGAATGAAGCTTCGGTTGACCAGATCTGCAAAGCAGCAACTTGGTCCTCTTTGCATACTTTTACTAATTCTACCATTTTGATGTATTTTCTTCTTCTGAAGCAGTTTTTGGTAGAAAAGTTCTTCAGGCAGCGGTTTCAGTTTGAATCTTCTGCTTATGTTTTTTGTTAAACTTTATTTTGGGTGTGGATTATTTTCAGCAGGAATTGGCTGTCTTTATTTTATCCCTCCCTCTCTAGTGACTCTTGTGTGGAAAGATCCACATCTTGGGTAGTCATTATCCCATACGTCACTAGCTCATGGACTCTTGTTAATTACATGAAAGAAAACATAATTTATGTAAGAACTTACCTGATAAATTCATTTCTTTCATATTAACAAGAGTCCATGAGGCCCACCCTTTTTTGTGGTGGTTATGATTTTTTTGTATAAAGCACAATTATTCCAATTCCTTATTTTATATGCTTCGCACTTTTTTTCTTATCACCCCACTTCTTGGCTATTCGTTAAACTGATTTGTGGGTGTGGTGAGGGGTGTATTTATAGGCATTTTAAGGTTTGGGAAACTTTGCCCCTCCTGGTAGGAATGTATATCCCATACGTCACTAGCTCATGGACTCTTGTTAATATGAAAGAAATGAATTTATCAGGTAAGTTCTTACATAAATTATGTTTTTTCCACCGTTACCACTTCTACCTCGTGTAGTGGCACACATCAAACAGGAGCGAGCTTCGGCCATTCTGATTGCTCCATCATGGCCGCGGAGGACGTGGTTTGTGGATCTGGTGGGGATGTCATCCTCTCCGCCGTGGAGGTTACCCTGTCGCAGGGATCTGCTGGAACAGGGCCCTTTTCAACATCAAAATCTTGATTCTCTCTCTACCATAAGGTGTTAAGGACTTACTTGTTCTGGTGTGAGAAGCATGGATATCCTTGGCACAAGGTGAAGGTGTCCAGGATTCTGTCCTTTCTACAAGACGTTTTGGAGAAAGGTTTTGCCGCCAGTTCCTTAAAGGGAAAGATTTCGTCATTATCAATCTTGTTGCATAGGAGACTCGCTGAGCTCCCTGACATCCAATCTTTTGTTCAGGCTCTGTCTAGAATCAGGCCTGTCTTTAGACAGTCTGCTCCCCATGGAGCTTAAACTTGGTCCTTAAGGTTTTGCAGAGGGTTCCGTTTGAGCCTACGCATTCCATTGACATTAAGATTCTGTCCTGGAAGGTTCTCTTCCTGTTGGCTATTGCATCGGCATGCAGAGTATCTGAACTGGCTTCCTTGCAATATGGGCCTCCTTATCTGGTTTTCCATGCGGATAAGGCTGTACTTCGCACTGGTTTGGGATTTCTTCCCAAGGTGGTGTCTAACCGTAACATCAATCAGGAAATAGTTGTTCCTTCTTTGTGTCCTAACCCTTATTCTTCTAAGAAGAGGTTACTTCATAACCTGGATGTGGTTTGTGCCTTAAAGTTCTATTTTCATGCTACAATAGATTTCAGACAGTCTACATCTCTGTTTGTGGTGTATTCAGGGAAGCAAGGGGCAGAGGGCCTCTTCTACTTTGTTGTTTTGGTTGAGGAGCTTGATTCGCTTGGCCTATGAGACAGCGGGACATAAGCATCCTCAGAGGATCACAGCTCATTCAACTAGAGCTGTGGCTTCGTCTTGGGCCTTCAAGAATGAGGCCTCTATGGAGCAGACTTCTACCTGGTCCTCATTACACACTTTTACAAAGTTTTTCAAGTTTTACGTTTTTGCTTCTTCGGTAGCTGATTTTGGGAGAGAGGTTTCTCCAACATAGGTGTGTCCGGTCCACGGCGTCATCCTTACTTGTGGGATATTCTCTTCCCCAACAGGAAATGGCAAAGAGCCCAGCAAAGCTGGTCACATGATCCCTCCTAGGCTCCGCCTACCCCAGTCATTCTCTTTGCCGTTGTACAGGCAACATCTCCACGGAGATGGCTTAGAGTTTTTTAGTATTTTTGTAAAATAATATCGGCAGGCACTGTTTTAGACACCTTATTCTCTAGGGGCTTTCCCTAATCATAGGCAGAGCCTCATTTTCGCGCCGGTATTGCGCACTTGTTTTTGAGAAGCATGACATGCAGTCGCATGTGTGAGGAGCTCTGATACATAGAAAAGACTTTCTGAAGGCGTCATTTGGTATCGTATTCCCCTTTGGGCTTGGTTGGGTCTCAGCAAAGCAGATACCAGGGACTGTAAAGGGGTTAAAGATAAAAACGGCTCCGGTTCCGTTATTTTAAGGGTTAAAGCTTCCAAATTTGGTGTGCAATACTTTTAAGGCTTTAAGACACTGTGGTGAAATTTTGGTGAATTTTGAACAATTCCTTCATATTTTTTCGCAATTGCAGTAATAAAGTGTGTTCAGTTTAAAATTTAAAGTGACAGTAACGGTTTTATTTTAAAACGTTTTTTGTACTTTGTTATCAAGTTTATGCCTGTTTAACATGTCTGAACTACCAGATAGACTGTGTTCTGAATGTGGGGAAGCCAAGGTTCCTTCTCATTTAAATAGATGTGATTTATGTGACACTGAAAATGATGCCCAAGATGATTCCTCAAGTGAGGGGAGTAAGCATGGTACTGCATCATTCCCTCCTTCGTCTACACCAGTCTTGCCCACTCAGGAGGCCCCTAGTACATCTAGCGCGCCAATACTCCTTACTATGCAACAATTAACGGCTGTAATGGATAATTCTATCAAAAACATTTTAGCCAAAATGCCCACTTATCAGCGCAAGCGCGACTGCTCTGTTTTAGATACTGAAGAGCATGGGGACGCTGATGATAATGGTTCTGAAATGCCCCTACACCAGTCTGAGGGGGCCAGGGAGGTTTTGTCTGAGGGAGAAATTTCAGATTCAGGGAAAATTTCTCAACAAGCTGAACCCGATGTGATTACATTTAAATTTAAGTTGGAACATCTCCGCGCTCTGCTTAAGGAGGTATTATCCACTCTGGATGATTGTGAGAATTTGATCATCCCAGAGAAACTATGTAAAATGGACAAGTTCCTAGAGGTCCCGGGGCTCCCAGAAGCTTTTCCTATACCCAAGCGGGTGGCGGACATTGTAAATAAAGAATGGGAAAGGCCCGGTATACCTTTCGTCCCTCCCCCCATATTTAAAAAATTGTTTCCTATGGTCGACCCCAGAAAGGACTTATGGCAGACAGTCCCCAAGGTCGAGGGAGCGGTTTCTACTTTAAACAAACGCACCACTATACCCATAGAAGATAGTTGTGCTTTCAAAGATCCTATGGATAAAAAATTAGAAGGTTTGCTTAAAAAGATGTTTGTTCAGCAAGGTTACCTTCTACAACCAATTTCATGCATTGTCCCTGTCACTACAGCCGCGTGTTTCTGGTTCGATGAGCTAGTAAAGGCGATCGATAGTGATTCTCCTCCTTATGAGGAGATTATGGACAGAATCCGTGCTCTCAAATTGGCCAATTCTTTCACCCTAGACGCCACTTTGCAATTGGCTAGGTTAGCGGCGAAAAATTCTGGGTTTGCTATTGTGGCGCGCAGAGCGCTTTGGTTGAAATCTTGGTCAGCGGATGCGTCTTCCAAGAACAAACTACTTAACATTCCTTTCAAGGGGAAAACGCTGTTTGGCCCTGACTTGAAAGAGATTATCTCTGATATCACTGGGGGTAAGGGCCACGCCCTTCCTCAGGATAGGTCTTTCAAGGACAAAAATAAACCTAATTTTCGTCCCTTTCGTAGAAACGGACCAGCCCCAAGTGCTACGTCCTCTAAGCAAGAGGGTAATACTTCTCAAGCCAAGCCAGCCTGGAGACCAATGCAAGGCTGGAACAAGGGAAAGCAGGCCAAGAAACCTGCCACTGCTACCAAGACAGCATGAAATGTTGGCCCCCGATCCGGGACCGGATCTGGTGGGGGGCAGACTCTCTCTCTTTGCTCAGGCTTGGGCAAGAGATGTTCTGGATCCTTGGGCACTAGAAATAGTCTCCCAAGGTTATCTTCTGGAATTCAAGGGGCTTCCCCCAAGGGGGAGGTTCCACAGGTCTCAATTGTCTTCAGACCATATAAAGAGACAGGCATTCTTACATTGTGTAGAAGACCTGTTAAAAATGGGAGTGATTCATCCTGTTCCATTAGGAGAACAAGGGATGGGGTTCTACTCCAATCTGTTCATAGTTCCCAAAAAAGAGGGAACGTTCAGACCAATCTTAGATCTCAAGATCTTAAACAAGTTTCTCAAGGTTCCATCGTTCAAAATGGAAACCATTCGAACAATTCTTCCTTCCATCCAGGAAGGTCAATTCATGACCACGGTGGATTTAAAGGATGCGTATCTACATATTCCTATCCACAAGGAACATCATCGGTTCCTAAGGTTCGCATTCCTGGACAAGCATTACCAGTTCATGGCGCTTCCTTTCGGATTAGCCACTGCTCCAAGGGTTTTCACAAAGGTACTAGGGTCCCTTCTAGCGGTACTAAGACCAAGGGGCATTGCAGTAGTTCCTTACTTGGACGACATTCTGATTCAAGCGTCGTCCCTTCCTCAAGCAAAGGCTCACACGGACATAGTCCTGGCCTTTCTCAGATCTCACGGATGGAAAGTGAACGTGGAAAAGAGTTCTCTATCTCCGTCGACAAGGGTTCCCTTCTTGGGAACAATAATAGACTCCTTAGAAATGAGGATTTTTCTGACAGAGGCCAGAAAAACAAAACTTCTAAACTCTTGTCAAACACTTCATTCCGTTCCTCTTCCTTCCATAGCGCAGTGCATGGAAGTAATAGGTTTGATGGTAGCGGCAATGGACATAGTTCCTTTTGCGCGCATTCATCTAAGACCATTACAACTGTGCATGCTCAGTCAGTGGAATGGGGACTATACAGACTTGTCTCCGAAGATACAAGTAAATCAGAGGACCAGAGACTCACTCCGTTGGTGGCTGTCCCTGGACAACCTGTCACAAGGGATGACCTTCCGCAGACCAGAGTGGGTCATTGTCACGACCGACGCCAGTCTGATGGGCTGGGGCGCGGTCTGGGGACCCCTGAAAGCTCAGGGTCTTTGGTCTCGGGAAGAATCTCTTCTACCGATAAATATTCTGGAACTGAGAGCGATATTCAATGCTCTCAAGGCTTGGCCTCAGCTAGCAAAGGCCAAGTTCATACGGTTTCAATCAGACAACATGACGACTGTTGCGTACATCAACCATCAGGGGGGAACAAGGAGTTCCCTGGCGATGGAAGAAGTGACCAAAATCATTCAATGGGCGGAGACTCACTCCTGCCACCTGTCTGCAATCCACATCCCAGGAGTGGAAAATTGGGAAGCGGATTTTCTGAGTCGTCAGACATTACATCCGGGGGAGTGGGAACTCCATCCGGAAATCTTTGCCCAAATTACTCAACTGTGGGGCATTCCAGACATGGATCTGATGGCCTCTCGTCAGAACTTCAAGGTTCCTTGCTACGGGTCCAGATCCAGGGATCCCAAGGCGACTCTAGTAGATGCACTAGTAGCACCTTGGACCTTCAAACTAGCTTATGTATTCCCGCCGTTTCCTCTCATCCCCAGGCTGGTAGCCAGGATCAATCAAGAGAGGGCGTCGGTGATCTTGATAGCTCCTGCGTGGCCACGCAGGACTTGGTATGCAGATCTGGTGAATATGTCATCGGCTCCACCATGGAAGCTACCTTTGAGACGAGACCTTCTTGTTCAAGGTCCGTTCGAACATCCGAATCTGGTCTCACTCCAGCTGACTGCTTGGAGATTGAACGCTTGATCTTATCAAAACGAGGGTTCTCAGATTCTGTTATTGATACTCTTGTTCAGGCCAGAAAGCCTGTAACTAGAAAAATTTACCACAAAATATGGAAAAAATATATCTGTTGGTGTGAATCTAAAGGATTCCCTTGGGACAAGGTAAAGATTCCTAAGATTCTATCCTTTCTTCAAGAAGGATTGGAGAAAGGATTATCTGCAAGTTCCTTGAAGGGACAGATTTCTGCCTTGTCTGTGTTACTTCACAAAAAGCTGGCAGCTGTGCCAGATGTTCAAGCCTTTGTTCAGGCTCTGGTTAGAATCAAGCCTGTTTACAAACCTTTGACTCCTCCTTGGAGTCTCAACTTAGTTCTTTCAGTTCTTCAGGGGGTTCCGTTTGAACCCTTACATTCCGTTGATATTAAGTTATTATCTTGGAAAGTTTTGTTTTTGGTTGCAATTTCTTCTGCTAGAAGAGTTTCAGAATTATCTGCTCTGCAGTGTTCTCCTCCTTATCTGGTGTTCCATGCAGATAAGGTGGTTTTACGTACTAAACCTGGTTTTCTTCCAAAAGTTGTTTCTAACAAAAACATTAACCAGGAGATAGTCGTGCCTTCTTTGTGTCCGAAACCAGTTTCGAAGAAGGAACGTTTGTTGCACAATTTGGATGTTGTTCGCGCTCTAAAATTCTATTTAGATGCTACAAAGGATTTTAGACAAACATCTTCCTTGTTTGTTGTTTATTCTGGTAAAAGGAGAGGTCAAAAAGCAACTTCTACCTCTCTCTCTTTTTGGATTAAAAGCATCATCAGATTGGCTTATGTGACTGCCGGACGGCAGCCTCCTGAAAGAATCACAGCTCATTCCACTAGGGCTGTGGCTTCCACATGGGCCTTCAAGAACGAGGCTTCTGTTGATCAGATATGTAGGGCGGCGACTTGGTCTTCACTGCACACTTTTACCAAATTTTACAAGTTTGATACTTTTGCTTCTTCTGAGGCTATTTTTGGGAGAAAGGTTTTGCAAGCCGTGGTGCCTTCCATTTAGGTGACCTGATTTGCTCCCTCCCTTCATCCGTGTCCTAAAGCTTTGGTATTGGTTCCCACAAGTAAGGATGACGCCGTGGACCGGACACACCTATGTTGGAGAAAACAGAATTTATGTTTACCTGATAAATTACTTTCTCCAACGGTGTGTCCGGTCCACGGCCCGCCCTGGTTTTTTAATCAGGTCTGATAATTTATTTTCTTTAACTACAGTCACCACGGTATCATATGGTTTCTCCTATGCAAATATTCCTCCTTAACGTCGGTCGAATGACTGGGGTAGGCGGAGCCTAGGACGGATCATGTGACCAGCTTTGCTGGGCTCTTTGCCATTTCCTGTTGGGGAAGAGAATATCCCACAAGTAAGGATGACGCCGTGGACCGGACACACCGTTGGAGAAAGTAATTTATCAGGTAAACATAAATTCTGTTTTTGCAAGCTGTGGTGCCCTCAGATTAGGGTCCGCCTTTTACCATCCCGGTTTCATTCAGTGTCCTTTAGAGCCATGGACTCTCCTCTCCTTTAGATGGAAAACATAAATTATGCTTACCTGATAATTTCATTTCCATCGAGGGGAGGAGAGTCCACCTCTCCCGCCCATATCTCTGATGGGCGGACCTAAATTTAATTAATCTTCTGGCACCATTTATGCCCTGATATTTCTCCTACTGTTCCTTGTTCCTTCGGCAGAATGACTGGGGATGAGCGAAGTGGGGGGGAGGTATTTAAGCCTTTGGCTGGGGTGTCTTTGCCTCCTCCTGGTGGCCAGGTTCTTCCCAACAGTAATTAATGAAGCCGTGGACTCTTCTCCCCTCGATGGAAATTAAATTATCAAGTAAACATAATTTGTTTTAAAGCAGTTAGGAAGTTTGTAAGGTGGTGCTTACTTTGTTTTCTAACATATTGCTGCCCTAAGTATAGAAAGCCAGAGTTGGTTACTGTGACGGATACCCTGGCTACCCTGACTGGGTAGCTCTGCCAAACGGGTCCTGCTTCCTTTCTGCCGATTGCAGCTATATAGCTGGCAAGTGACCACAGCCTGTGTTCACCCCTGATGCCCAACAGCACCAGTATTCAGGGTCCCACTCTGTGGCAGACTCAGGCTACCCAGACTAGGTATCTCTGCCAGAGGGTGCTTCCTCTGCCTGGAACAGGCTGCTATGTAGCCCAAGAAAGTGATTTTAGCAGGAGCCCACCCAAATAACTAGACAAACTAGCATTCAGGTGAAACAGGAACTGATTTTATTGGAAAACAGACACTTTTTATACACAAAGCTCATCTTTATAAGACACTGGACAATCCCACAATTTTCCCGCCCCTTCAGACAGGCTGGCGCCTCCATAGCAGCCACAGTCCCACAGCATTCCAGTACCTAGGGGTGGCGTTTACGGGCGATCTCGGTCCCCAGATGCCACAGTCCAAATAGCGTCATGATTTGTTACTGGGGACCGGAGATGTAGTCCGTTAAAGTTATGGGGGTAGGGGTGTCCAAAACCCCCGGTTCCCAAAGGAGCTTCCCTTCAGTAATTCCCCCAGCTCTTTTCCTCCCTAGGGGTTACCAATCCCTGAAAGAAGCTCCTGGGCAAAGGGCTAGCTTGAGCGACCAGGGGTAAATTTAGTGGGTGTCTTGCTGTTCTGTGGCTGAATGGGAGTTCCAGGAGCCCAACCAACCTGAGAGGGGTTAGGCGGGTGTCCGTTGTGAGGCGGCCGACCGGGAGTTCCAGGAGCCCGGCCAGCCTAGGAGGGTTTTTATCAGTCATAGATCAGCTGTTCCACGACCACGTGTACACAGCAAAACACACAGCACGCATCTGGGAGATCCTGTAAGCCATGAAATGGCCAAATCTAATGTAACAGGGAGTGAGCCATGTAGTAGGGGGTAGCCTTGGCTGTCTGGTTTCCGTGACATCTTCCCCCCTCCAGTTTGACAGACCCAACTAGACCCTTAACAGCTCGGCCTGGGGCTGTCAGACGGTGGCCCTCCACTTCTCGGTTGCCAGGAGAGGTTTTCCCATCTCTCTTGGGCTTGGGGCATCCTGGGGGATTCCTGCTGGCGTTTATCCCCTGGGCACAGGGATAGTCACACAATGCAAATTCCCAAGCAAGTTTGCCAATGCCGGCTCCCAAACAGTTGCTCTCCCACAAGTTCTAGTGTTTTTAGGTTCCATGGCCACACTGCCTCCCTCTGTGACCCTCGGTTGACTACTGGCTGACCCACCCACAACCAAAGCCATTGCCGGTTTCCCGGCTGTATTCTCACCCCAGACCAGAGGGTGAGGTTGCTCCTTTTGGGGGGGGGGGGTGGTGGCAGGCAATTCTCGGGTGCCCAAACATGTGGCACCAACTGCATAAGCTTTTATCCTCTTTGCCCAATGCAATGCCTGCCCCCGGTGAGAAATCCTCCTGGGCGCAAAAAGGGTAGAGATCATTCCCAGCTACTGGGGAGAGAGACGGGCTGTCTCTCCTCCTGGGAAGGGGATCTGCTGCCTGGGAGGGAGGCCGACTACCTCCGCTCCCTGAGAAACTGTGCTGCCGCTGGGGAGGGAGACCGGCTGTCTTTGCTCCCTGTATTGGGTTCTGCCGCTGGGGAGAGAGACCAACTGTCTCCTCACCCAGAAAGGCAGTCTGCCGCTGGGGAGATATATCGATACCTGTCTCTCCCTGCAAGGGGTTCTGTGTAAGGGGAGGGAGGACGACTACCTCCGCTCCCGGGGGATGGATCTGCTGCTGGGGAGAGAGACTGTCTCCTCTTCCTGCTCCTGGCTCTGCCGCTGGGGAGAGAGACAGACTGTCTCCTCTACCAGAAAGGGGTTCTGTGTAAGGGGAAGGAAGACTACCTTCGCCCCAGGGGATGGCTCTGCTGCTTGGGAGAGAGACCAACTGTCTCCTCTCCCTGCTCCTGGCTCTGCTGCTGGGGAGAGAGACCGACTGTCTCCTCTCCCAGGAAGAGGTTCTGCTGCTGGGGAGAGTTATTGACATCCGTCTCTCCATGCAAGTGGTTCTGTGTACGGGGAGGGAGGACAACTATCTCTGCTCCCAGGGGATGGCTCTGCCGCTGGGGAGAGAGACAGACTGTCTCCTCTCTCTGATTCTGGCTCTGCTGCTGGGGAGAGAGCCCAACTGTCTCCTCTCTTGGGAAGGGATTATGCTACTGGGGAGAGTTATCGACATCTGTCTCTCCCTGCAAGGGGTTCTGTGTTTGGGGAGGGAGGAAGACTTCCTCCACTCCCAGGGGATGGCTCTGCTTCTGGGGAGAGAGACAGACTGTCTCCACTCCCTGCTCCTGGCTCTGCCACTGGGGAGAGAGACAGGCTGTCTTCTCTCCCAGGAAGGGGTTCTGTGTAAGGGGAGGGAGGACGACTACCTCCTCTCCCTTGTTTACCAGAGCTGCTGCAGGGGCTGGGCAGAGGCCGGCAGCTCTCTGCCCTGTTGCCAGCGTTTCTGCTAGGGTGGCCCCCTGGTCCAAGACCATAATCTCGGAGCCAGACTGCTGATCGGGATCCAGCAGCCCTGGTTCCCTTTTTATTTGTTGCCACTCCTCCACGGTCAAGCTCCATGAATCCCAGTGGGCTGCACCCTAGATCTGTAAACCCTTGGCACGCTACTTAACTAGATTTAGCAGCCTCTTGTATTCCTTGACCAGTGCCTCTTCCTGGCCAATTATAAAATCCAGATAATCTAGTAGCCAGGATTCCTCCAAGAGATCCAGCAGTTCCTCTTGGAGCCCAGAGATATCCTCCAGACCCTGGTCCGTCTCACTCTCAAACTGTGGGTCCTCTGACCTTTTTGTAAATAACAATCCAGGGCTGCCAAAGCCCTCTGTGGGGGAGCCATCCCCCAGCCATGGCCGCTTTTGCGTAGCGAGCCATTGGAGGGCCTGATAGCCGTCCTCCACCCACATCTCTTGCTGGACCAGTCTATGTAGAACAGATTGCCATTCCTTCTTTGGCTGTTTTCCCAGGAAAGACACTCTCACGGTTCTCCGAACCCGGAACCTCGTGTCATTCGTGGGGAGGACCTTTCCATTGTCCCACTCCTGTTGAAGACCCTCCCACCAGAGGTCCCGGTGGGTCAGGTCCCTCTGTTCCAGCACGTCTTGTTGGTAAATAGGACCGTCCAGCTGGGCCAGCGCCTCCTGTACTCTCCTTAGAAATTCAACTTCCATAGTTACCGGCTACTGTGGCCCTTCTCTGTCAGCAGGAATCATGCTAATGCACTGTGGCTGAGCTCTGTAGCAACCTTAGGGTTGCAGGTTCGATTTCCGGCGAGGTCCATTCAGCCTTTCATTCTTCCGAGGTTGATTAAATGAGCAGCGTCTTCAGTCCCTTACGGGTGATTAGACACACTTTACAAATACCCAATACATACATATGAAAGAGTGGTATTAAAATATATGGACTTTTCTTTTTGTGGAATCCTTCATGAATTAACTAAGTTTTGTTTCTTCAAGACATGGTTAGAGGATTTAATTTACCTAAGAGTTTCATGATTCCTCAGACAAGGGTCACTTATTTTTGGGTTTCTAGATGGATTGTGTGTTCATGTCTTTGTCTTTATCGGACATAAGTCAATTGTAAGTGGCGTTAGCCTGTCTAACTTACAGTCTAAAACATTTCTTTCAGTGGCTATGTGCATGAAAGTTTTAGGTCTCATAACTGCAGCATTGGGCATGGTTCCCTTTGCTAGTTTTTCTCTGAGATCTGTTATTGATTTGCATACTGAATCAATAATACAGGGTTTGTTTTTAGATATCACGTTGATATTTTTAAATCCTAACACTCTACTCTCTCTGTTTTGGTGATTAGTCTATCATCATTTTATTCAGGGGGCCTCCTTTTGTTCGTCCTTCCTGGACTGTATTCTTAATGGATGCAAGTCTTACAGGTTGGGGAGCTATCTGAGGGTCTTTTGACAGCACAAGGGGTTTGGAAACTTCAAGAGGCGAGGTTTCCGATCAATATTTTAGAACTCTGTACTATTTTTTCAGAGCTCTTTCAGGCTTGACCTCTTTTAGGAGAGAACTTTTTCGTTTTCTGCTTTCAGACTGACAATATCACAACTGTGGCATTTGTCAATCAACAATTGGGACTCATAGTTCCTTAGCAATTAAGAAGTATCTTGAATACATTCTTAGATGGAATTCATCTCCTGTCTATTTTTTAACATTTTAGACATTTGGAAGGTGGATTATCTCAGCCGTCAGTCTTTACATTCGGGAGAGTGGTGTCTCTATACAGATGTTTCTTCATTTCCCAGGTACCTTTTCAGGTCCAGGGATCCTCAGGTGGAGATGGTGGATGCATTAGCAGTGTCTTGGTTTTGCAACCTGACTACATCTTTCCGCCTCTTTTTTTTCTTCTAAAGGTGATTTCCAAGATTATATTGGAACAGTGCCATGTGTTTCTGATAGCATCAGCATGGCATCGCAGGTTTGGTATGTGGATCTTGTTCGGATGTCCAGTTGCCATCCTTGGCTGCTTTCTCTTTGGTCAGCCTTCTTGTTTTAGGGGCTATTTTTCCATCAGAATCTCAAATTTCTAATTTGACGGTATGGAATTTGATTAGTGTGTAGTCATAGAAGTTTATCGCTATGTTGCAGGCTGGTAAGTCTGTTTCAATGAACATGTATAATCAGGTTTGGAAAACCTGTTTCTTTCATGTAATTTGCAAGAGTCCATGAGCTAGTGACGTATGGGATATACAATCCTACCAGGAGGGGCAAAGTTTCCCAAACCTCAAAATGCCTATAAATACACCCCCACCACACCCACAATTCAGTTTTACAAACTTTGCCTCCTATGGAGGTGGTGAAGTAAGTTTGTGCTAGATTTCTACGTTGATATGCACTTCTCAGCTTTTTTGAAGCCCGGTTCCTCTCAGAGTGCAGTGAATGACAGAGGGATGTGAAGGGAGTATTACCTATTGAATACAATGGTCATCCTAACGGGGATCTATTTCATAGGTTCTCTGTTATCGGTCGTAGAGATTCATCTCCTACCTCCCTTTTCAGATTGACAATATACTCTTATATACCATTACCTCTGCTGATTCTCGTTTCAGTACTGGTTTGGCTATCTACTTTAGGTAGATGAGTGTCTTTTGGTAAGTATGTTTCCTTTATTTAAGACACTCTCAGCTATGGTTTGGTATTTTATATTTAAAATTCTAAATATATGTTTGTACTTATATTTGCCATGATTCAGGTTCATCAGTATATTTCCTTTTTGCAGACTGTAAGTTTCATATTTGGGAAAAGCATATAAAAAAGAAAAAAACATTTTTTTCTTACCTGAAGTTTTCAAATTGACTCTCTTTTCTAAATTGTAGACTGTTAGGTTCACGGGAGCGCAAAATGCTATAATTTATTGCGTCATTCTTGGCGCAAGACTTTATTGGCGCGAGAATTACGTTTGTTGATGTAATTTCGTCATTTCCGGCGTCTTAGTTGGCGCCGAGTTTTTTCACATGGTTGCGTCATCTATGACGCTCGTGTTTGTTGCAGACGTTTTTGGCGCCAAAAATATTTTTGTCAGTTATGGGCGTCATACTTGGCGCCAAACTTTTGGCATTATTTAAGACTTCATTTATTTTTGCTCCTGGTTTCCAGAGGCTTATTATGTTTTGCATTCTTTCCCATTCCTGAAACTGTCTTATAAGGAAATTGATATTTTGCTTTATATGTTGTTTTTTCTCTTACATTTGCAAGATATCTCAAACTTCCTGTATCAGAAAACACTGTTGGATTCCTGCTGACTGATATCAGTCCTACCAAAGCTAAGTTCATTTATTTTAATGTTCTGAATTTTTATCTTTAGCTATGGTTTTTAATAAGTTATCATGATAAACTTTTACATGCAGAGAAAATGTCCATCAGTATTTATGCATTGTCTATTGCTATTCTTTTAACATCTAATGTACAAGATATACCTAGGAATTTATAAGAATATTTCTCTTGTAAGATGTATCGAGTCCACGGATTCATCCATACTTGTGGGATAGTCTCCTTCCCTACAGGAAGTGGCAGAGAGAGCACCCACAGCAGAGCTGTCTATATAGCTCCTCCCTTAGCTCCACCCCCAGTCATTCTCTCTGCCTGCTTAACTGCTAGGAAGGGCAAAGAGGAGTGTGGTGACAAAAATGTTAGTTTTTATTTTCTCAAGCAAAAGTTTGTTATTTTAAATGGTAACGGGGTGTACTATTTACTCTCTGGCAGGAAAGGGATGAAGATTTCTGCAAGGAGGATGATGATCTTAGCATTTTGTAACTAAGATCCACTGCTGTTCTCACAAGCGCTGAAGAGTACAGGAAAACTTCAGTTGGGGGAAAAGTTTGCAGGCTAAACTGCATTAAGGTATGTTCAGTCTATTTTTTTCTAGACAGACTGTGTTATTTCTAGAAAAGGCTGGCAATATCCCCATGAGGGAAAGGTAAGCTGTATTCCGTAAAAGAGGAATCCAAGCTTGCATAAAGGGCTCATTAGTTACTGGTGACACTAATAGGAAAAAATGTTTTGGTTTAATTACAAATAAAACGTTTTTTGAGGGACTTTAAGGGGTCTTTGTGGCTTGTTTAAGGGTTATTAACCCACATGGCTAGTTTAAGAAACACTCTGTGGTGTTTTTTAGGCCCCATAACATCGAGTGAGGTGGGTGGGGCCTATTTTCAGTTGCACAGTTTATTTACCTCAGAAGCATCCAGCTACTTCTCCAGAGATTCCTGCTGTATTTGAGGGCTGTAAGAGGTTTTTTTCCCCACAAATCGTTCCTAAAGGGCAGGTAGGCACCACAGCAGAGCTGTGGCAAGGTGCTGAACGTTATTTTACCGGTTTTGAAGTTTTTTCAATCCGGTTTTTACATTAAGGAGTTATTTGTTTATTTGCATAGTTGTGCAAAGTTACTAAGGCTTTATGATGCTACTGTAAAATTTTTGTTGTGTTTACTGCTTTTTTACACTGTTTTGCAGAGTTTGTGCAGCTTTTTTTCTCTTAAAGCACAGTACCGTTTTTGTTTAAAGTGTTATTTACTTTGATTAAAGTGTTTTCCAAGCTTGCTTGTTACATTACTAGCCTGTTTAACATGTCTGACACCAAGGAGAATCCTTGTTCTATGTGTTTAGAAGCCATTGTGGAACCCCCTCTTAGAATGTGTTCCACTTGCACTGATATGTCTATAAATTATAAAGAGCATATTTTAGCACTTAAAAATATTGCAATAGATGATTCTCAGTTAGAAGGAAATGAGGGTTTAGCATCTAACTCTCCCCAAATGTCACAACCGGTAACGCCCGCACAAGTGACGCCAAGTACCTCTAGTGCGTCTAATTTATTTACTTTACAAGACATGGCCACAGTTATGAATAAAACCCTCACAAAGGTTTTCTCTAAACTGCCTGGTTTACAAGGAAAGCGTGTCGGCTCTGGGTTAACAAATGCTGAGCCGTCTGACGCTTTAGTAGCCGTATCCGATATACCCTCACAATGTTCTGAAGTAGGGGTAAGGGATTTGTTATCTGAGGGAGAGATTTCTGATTCAGGAAAGACGCTCCCTCAGACAGATTCTCATATGACGGCCTTTAAATTTAAGCTTGAACACCTCCGCTTATTGCTCAAGGAGGTATTAGCTACTCTAGGCGATTGTGACCCTATAGTGGTCCCAGAGAAATTGTGTAAAATGGACAGATACTTAGAGGTTCCTGTTTACACTGATGTTTTTCCAGTCCCTAAGAGGATTGTGACTATTGTTACTAAGGAGTTGGATAGACCAGGTATTACGTTCGCTCCCTCTTTTTAAGAAATGTTTTCCCATATCTGACACCATACAGGACTCGTGGCAGACTGTTCCTAAGGTGGAGGGAGCTATTTCTACTATTGCTAAGCGTACAACTATACCTATCGAAGACAGTTGTGCTTTCAAAGATCCTATGGATAAAAAATTAGAGGGTCTCCTAAACAAAATTTTTGTTCATCAAGGTTTTCTTCTCCAACCTATTGCATGCATTGTTCCTGTAACTACTGCAGCTGCTTTCTGGTTTGAGGCTCTAGAAGAGGCTCTCCAGGTGGAGACTCCATTAGAGGATATTATGGATAGAATTAAGGCCCTTAAGTTGGCTAATTCATTCATTACAGATGCCGCTTTCCAAATTAGCAGCAAAGAATTCAGGTTTTGCCATTTTAGCACACAGGGTGTTATGGCTTAAGTCCTGGTCTGCTGATGTGTCATCAAAATCTAAATTGTTGAACATCCCTTTCAAAGGAAAGACCCTATTCGGGCCTGCACTGAAAGAAATTATTTCAGAAATCACTGGAGGGAAAGGCCATGCCCTCCCTCAGGATAAAACAAATAAGATGAGGACCAAACAAAATAATTTTCGTTCCTTTCGGAACTTCAAGGGTGGTCCCGCTTCAGCTTCCCCTTCAGCACAAGAGGGGAACTCTGTCCAATCCAAGTCAGGTCTGGAGACCTAACCAGGCTTGGAACAAAGGTAAACAGGCCAAGAAGCCTGCTGCTGCCTCTAAGACAGCATGAAGGGGTAGCCCCCGATCCGGGACCGGATCTAGTAGGGGGCAGACTCTCTCTCTTTGCTCAGGCTTGCGCAAGAGATGTTCACGATTCCTGGGCTTTAGAAATTGTGTCCCAAGGATATCTTCTGGACTTCAAAGACTCCCCCCCCCCCCCCAAGGGGGAGATTTCACATTTCTCAATTTGTCTGCAAACCAGACAAAGAGAGAGGCGTTCTTACGCTGTGTAGAAGACCTACATACCATGGGAGTGATTCTCCCAGTTCCAAGAGCGGAACAAGGGCTAGGTTTTTACTCCAACCTGTTTGTGGTTCCCAAAAAAGAGGGAACTTTCAGACCAATCTTGGATCTCAAAATTCTAAACAAATTCCTCAGTGTACCATCTTTCAAGATGGATACTATTCGGCCTATTCTTCCTTTGATCCAGAAGGGTCAATATATGACACCCGTGGACTTAAAGGATGCGTATCTACACATCCCTATTCACAGAGATCATCATTATTTCTTAGATTCGCCTTTCTGGACAGGCATTACCAGTTTGTGGCCCTTCCCTTCGTGTTGGCCACGGCTCCCAGAATTTTCACAAAGGTGCTAGGGTCCCTTTTGGCGGTTCGAAGACCGTGGGGTATAGCAGTGGCGCCTTATCTGGAAGACATCTTAATTCAGGCGTCGACTTTCCAGCTAGCCAAGTCTCATACGGACATCGTGTGGCTTTTCTGAGATCTCACGGGTGGAAGATGAACATAAAAAAAGAGTTATCTTCCCTCTCACAAGAGTTTCCTTCCTAGGGACTCTGATAGACTCTGTAAAAATGAAAATATTTCTGACGGAGGTCAGAAAATCAAAACTTTTAATCACTTGCCGAGCTCTTCATTCCATTCCTCGGCCATCAGTGGCTCAGTGTATGGAGGCAATGGACATAGTTCCTTATGCCCGCCTACATCTCAGACCACTGCAACTATGCATGCTCAAACAGTGGAATGGGGATTATGCAGATTTATCTCCTCAACTGCATCTGGACCAAGAGACCAGAGATTCTCTTCTCTGGTGGTTGTCTCAGGACCACCTGCCTCAGGGAATATGTTTCTGCAGGCCAGAGTGGCTCATAGTAACGACAGATGCCAGCCTGCTAGGCTGGGGTGCAGTCTGGAAATCCCTGAAAGCACAGGGCTTATGGTCTCGGGAGGAATCTCTCCTCCCGATAAACATTCTAGTACTGAGAGCGATATTCAATGCGCTTCAGGCGTGGCTAGCTACGGCCAAATTCATCAGATTTCAGTCGGACAACATCACGACTGTAGCCTATATCAATCATCAAGGAGGAACACAGAGTTCTCTAGCGATGATGGAGGTAACCAAAATTATCCGATGGGCGGAGGATCACTCATGCCATCTCTCAGGAATCCATATCCCAGGGGTAGAGAACTGGAAGGCGGATTTCCTAAGTCGTCAGACTTTTCATCCGGGGGGGGGGAGCTCCATCTGGAGGTATTTGCCCAGCTGACTCAGCTATGGGGCACACCAGAATTGGATCTGATGGCGTCCCGACAGAACGCCAAACTTCCGCGTTACGGGTCCAGGTCCCGGGATCCCCAGGCGGTACTGATAGATGCTCTAGCAGTGCCCTGGTCCTTCAATCTGGCTTATGTATTTCCACCGTTTCCTCTTCTCCCACGTCTGGTTGCCAGAATCAAGCAGGAGAGAGCTTCAGTGATTCTGATAGCGCCTGCGTGGGCACGCAGGACTTGGTATGCAGACCTGGTGGACATGTCATCTGTTCCACTGTGGACTCTGCCAATGAGGCAGGACCTTCTAATCCAAGGTCCGTTCAAGCATCCAAATCTTATTTCTCTGCGTCTGACTGCTTGGAGATTGAACGCCTGATTCTATCAAAGCGTGGTTTCTCTAAATCGGTCATTGATACCCTGATTCAGGCTCGAAAGCCTGTCACCAGGAAAATCTATCATAAGATTTGGCGCAAATATCTTTGTTGGTGTGAATCCAAGGGTTACTCATGGAGTAAGATTAGGATTCCTAGAATTTTGTCTTTTCTCCAAGAAGGATTGGAGAAGGGATTATCAGCAAGCTCCTTAAAGGGACAAATATCTGCTTTGTCTATTCTTTTACACAAACGTCTGGCAGATGTCCCAGACGTTCAAGTGTTTAGTCAGGCATTGGTCAGGATCAAGCCTGTATTTAAACCTGTTGCTTCATGGAGCCTAAACTTGGTTCTTAAAGTTCTTCAAGGGGTTCCGTTTGAACCTATGCATTCCATAGATATTAAGCTTCTATCTTGGAAAGTTTTGTTTTTAGTAGCTATCTCTTCGGCTCGAAGAGTTTGAGTTACCTGCTTTACAGTGTGACTCCCCTTATCTTATTTTCCATGCAGATAAGATGGTTTTATGTACCAAACCTGGATTCCTTCCTAAGGTTGTTTCTAATAGGAATATCAATCAGGAAATTGTTGTTCCTTTGCTGTGTCCTAATCCTTCTTCAAAGAAGGAACGTCTGTTGCACAATCTTGATGTGGTTCGTGCTTTAAAGTTCTACTTACAAGCAACCAAAGATTTCCGTCAAACAGCTTCATTGTTTGTTGTCTATTCTGGTAAGCGGAGAGGTCAAAAGGCTACGGCTACCTCTCTTTCTTTTTGGCTGCAACGCATCATCCGTATGGCTTATGAGACTGCTGGCCAGCAGCCTCCTGAAAGAATTACTGCTCATTCTATTAGAGCAGTGGCTTCCACATGGGCTTTTAAAAATGAGGCTTCTGTTGAACAGATTTGTAAGGCGGCGACTTGGTCTTCGCTTCATACTTTTTCCAAATTTTACAAATTCGATTCGTTTGCTTCTTCGGAGGCTATTTTTGGGAGAAAGGTTCTACAAGCAGTGGCGCCTTCCGTTTAAGGAACCTGTCTTGTCCCTCCCTTCATCCGTGTCCTAAAGCTTTGGTATTGGTATCCCACAAGTATGGATGAATCCGTGGACTCGATACATCTTACAAGAGAAAACAGAATTTATGCTTACCTGATAAATTTATTACTCTTGTGATATATCGAGTCCACGGCCTGCCCTGTCTATTTAAGACAGGTAGTATATTTTTATTTAAAAAACTTCAGTCACCACTGCACCCTATAGTTTCTCCTTTCTTTCATGTAATTAGCAAGAGTCCATGAGCTAGTGACGTATGGGATATACATTCCTACCAGGAGGGGCAAAGTTTCCCAAACCTCAAAATGCCTATAAATACACCCCTCACCACACCCACAATTCAGTTTTACAAACTTTGCCTCCGATGGAGGTGGTGAAGTAAGTTTGTGCTAGATTCTACGTTGATATGCGCTCCGCAGCAAGTTGGAGCCCGGTTTTCCTCTCAGCGTGCAGTGAATGTCAGAGGGATGTGAGGAGAGTATTGCCTATTTGAATGCAGTGATCTCCTTCTAAGGGGTCTATTTCATAGGTTCTCTGTTATCGGTCGTAGAGATTCATCTCTTACCTCCCTTTTCAGATCGACGATATACTCTTATATATACCATTACCTCTGCTGATTCTCGTTTCAGTACTGGTTTGGCTATCTGCTATATGTAGATGAGTGTCCTGGGGTAAGTAAGTCTTATTTTCTGTGACACTCCTAGCTATGGTTGGGCACTTTGTTTATAAAGTTCTAAATATATGTATTCAAACATTTATTTGCCTTGACTCAGAATGTTCAACTTTCCTTATTTTCAGACAGTCAGTTTCATATTTGGGATAATGCATTTTGATTTGACCATTTTTTCTTACCTTAAAATTTGACTTTTTCCCTGTGGGCTGTTAGGCTCGCGGGGGGTGAAAATGCTTCATTTTATTGCGTCATTCTTGGCGCGGACTTTTTTGGCGCAAAAATTCTATTTCCGTTTCCGGCGTCATACGTGTCGCCGGAAGTTGCGTCATTCTTTGACGTTATTTCGCGCCAAAAATGTCGGCGTTCCGGATGTGGCGTCATTTTTGGCGCCAAAAAGCATTTAGGCGCCAAATAATGTGGGCGTCTTATTTGGCGCGAAAAAATATGGGCGTCGCTTTTGTCTCCACATTATTTAAGTCTCATTTTTTATTGCTTCTGGTTGCTAGAAGCTTGTTCTTTGGCATTCTTTCCCATTCCTGAAACTGTCATTTAAGGAATTTGATCAATTTTGCTTTATATGTTGTTTTTTCTCTTACATATTGCAAGATGTCTCACGTTGCATCTGAGCCAGAAGATACTACAGGAAAATCGCTGTCAAGTGCTGAATCTACCAAAGCTAAGTGTATCTGCTGTAAATTTTTGGTAGCTATTTCTCCAGCTGTTGTTTGTATTGATTGTCATGACAAACTTGTTAAAGCAGATAATATTTCCTTTAGTAAAGTACCATTGCCTGTTGCAGTTCCCTCAACATCTAAGGTGCAGAATGTTCCTGATAATATAAGAGATTTTGTTTCTGAATCCATAAAGAAGGCTATGTCTGTTATTTCTCCTTCTAGTAAACGTAAAAAATCTTTTAAAACTTCTCTCCCTACAGATGAATTTTTAAATGAACATCATCATTCTGATTCTGATGACTCCTCTGGTTCAGAGGATTCTGTCTCTGAGGTTGATGCTGATAAATCTTCATATTTATTTAAAATGGAATTTATTCGTTCTTTACTTAAAGAAGTTCTAATTGCTTTAGAAATAGAGGATTCTAGTCCTCTTGATACTAATTCTAAACGTTTAGATAAGGTATTTAAAGCTCCTGTGGTTATTCCAGAAGTTTTTCCTGTTCCTAATGCTATTTCTGCAGTAATTTCCAAAGAATGGGATAAATTGGGTAATTCATTTACTCCTTCTAAACGTTTTAAGCATTTATATCCTGTGCCGTCTGACAGATTAGAATCTACCCTTGCTAAACGTACTACTATTCCTACGTCAGATGGTACTTCGTTTAAGGATCCTCTAGATAGGAAAATTGAGTCCTTTCTAAGAAAAGCTTATCTGTGTTCAGGTAATCTTTGGCTGATGTTGCTGCAGCTTCAACTTTTTGGTTGGAAACTTTAGCGCAACAAGTAACACATCGTGATTCTCATGACATTATTATTCTTCTTCAGCATGCTAATAATTTTATCTGTGATGCCATTTTTGATATTATCAGAGTTGATGTCAGGTTTATGTCTCTAGCTATTTTAGCTAGAAGAGCTTTATGGCTTAAAACTTGGAATGCTGATATGGCTTCTAAATCAACTTTACTTTCTATTTCTTTCCAGGGTAACAAATTATTTGGTTCTCAGTTGGATTCCATCATTTCAACTGTTACTGGTGGGAAAGGAACTTTTTTACCACAGGATAAAAAATCTAAAGGTAAAAGTAGAGCTAATAATCGTTTTCGTTTCTTTCGTTTCAACAAAGAACAAAAGCCTGATCCTTCATCCTCAGGAGCAGTTTCAGTTTGGAAACCATCTCCAGTCTGGAATAAATCCAAGCCAGCTAGAAAGGCAAAGCCTGCTTCTAAGTCCACATGAAGGTGCGGCCCTCATTCCAGCTCAGCTGGTAGGGGGCAGGTTACGTTTTTTCAAGGAAATTTGGATCAATTCTGTTCACAATCTTTGGATTCAGAGCATTGTTTCAGAAGGGTACAGAATTGGTTTCAAGATGAGACCTCCTGCAAAGACATTTTTTCTTTCCCGTGTCCCAGTAAATCCAGTAAAAGCTCAAGCATTTCTGAAATGTGTTTCAGATCTAGAGTTGACTGGAGTAATTATGCCAGTTCCAGTTCCGGAACAGGGGATGGGGTTTTATTCAAATCTCTTCATTGTACCAAAGAAGGAGAATTCCTTCAGACCAGTTCTGGATCTAAAAATATTGAATCATTATGTAAGAATACCAACGTTCAAGATGGTAACTGTAAGGACTATCTTGCCTTTTGTTCAGCAAGGGAATTATATGTCCACAATAGATTTACAGGATGCATATCTGCATATTCCGATTCATCCAGATCATTATCGGTTCCTGAGATTCTCTTTTCTGGACAAGCATTACCAGTTTGTGGCTCTGCCGTTTGGCCTAGCTACAGCTCCAAGAATTGTTACAAAGGTTCTCGGTGCCCTTCTGTCTGTAATCAGAGAACAGGGTATTGTGGTATTTCCTTATTTGGACGATATCTTGGTACTTGCTCAGTCTTTACATTTAGCAGAATCTCATA
The DNA here is from genome assembly GCF_027579735.1 of Bombina bombina. Taxonomy (NCBI): domain Eukaryota; kingdom Metazoa; phylum Chordata; class Amphibia; order Anura; family Bombinatoridae; genus Bombina; species Bombina bombina. The sequence continues at coordinate 368,037,141 of NC_069505.1, read as the reverse complement.
CGACTCGACATGTGTTGTTTCTTCAAGATCATGGTTGGAGGATCAATTTACCAAAAAGTTCGTTGATTCCTCAGACAAGGGTAACCTTTCTGGGTTTCCAGATGGATTCAGTGTCCATGACTCTGTCTTTAACAGACAAGAGACGTCTAAAATTGATTGCAGCTTGTCGAAACCTTCAGTCACAATCATTCCCTTCGGTAGCCTTATGCATGGAAATTCTAGGTCTTATGACTGCTGCATCGGACGCGATCCCCTTTGCTCGTTTTCACATGCGACCTCTTCAGCTCTGTATGCTGAAGCAATGGTGCAAGGATTACACGAAGATATCTCAAACAATATCTTTAAAACCGATTGTTCGGCACTCTCTAACATGGTGGACAGATCACCATCGTTTAATTCAGGGGGCTTCTTTTGTGCTTCCGACCTGGACTGTAATTTCAACAGATGCAAGTCTCACGGGTTGGGGAGCTGTGTGGGGATCTCTGACGGCACAGGGAGTTTGGGAATCTCAGGAGGTGAGATTACCTATCAATATCTTGGAACTCCGTGCAATTTTCAGAGCTCTTCAGTTTTGGCCTCTTCTGAAGAGAGAATCGTTCATTTGTTTTCAGACAGACAATGTCACAACTGTGGCATACATCAATCATCAAGGAGGGACTCACAGTCCTCTGGCTATGAAAGAAGTATCTCGAATTTTGGTTTGGGCGGAATCCAGCTCCTGTCTAATCTCTGCGGTTCATATCCCAGGTGTAGACAATTGGGAAGCGGATTATCTAAGTCGCCAAATGTTGCATCCGGGCGAATGGTCTCTTCACCCAGAGGTATTTCTTCAGATTGTTCAAATGTGGGAACTTCCAGAAATAGATCTGATGGCGTCCCATCTAAACAAGAAACTTCCCAGGTATCTGTCCAGATCCCGGGATCTTCAGGCGGAGGCAGTGGATGCATTATCACTTCCTTGGAAGTATCATCCTGCCTATATCTTTCCGCCTCTAGTTCTTCTTCCAAGAGTGATCTCCAAGATTCTGAAGGAATGCTCGTTTGTTCTGCTGGTAGCTCCAGCATGGCCTCACAGGTTTTGGTATGCGGATCTTGTCCGGATGGCCTCTTGCCAACCGTGGACTCTTCCGTTAAGACCAGACCTTCTATCACAAGGTCCTTTTTTCCATCAGGATCTGAAATCCTTAAATTTAAAGGTATGGAGATTGAACGCTTGATTCTTGGTCAAAGAGGTTTCTCTGACTCCGTGATTAATACTATGTTACAGGCTCGTAAATCTGTATCTCGAGAGATATATTATAGAGTCTGGAAGACTTATATTTCTTGGTGTCTTTCTCATCATTTTTCTTGGCATTCTTTTAGAATACCGAGAATTTTACAGTTTCTTCAGGATGGTTTAGATAAGGGTTTGTCCGCAAGTTCTTTGAAAGGACAAATCTCTGCTCTTTCTGTTCTTTTTCACAGAAAGATTGCTATTCTTCCTGATATTCATTGTTTTGTACAAGCTTTGGTTCGTATAAAACCTGTCATTAAGTCAATTTCTCCTCCTTGGAGTTTGAATTTGGTTCTGGGAGCTCTTCAAGCTCCTCCGTTTGAACCTATGCATTCATTGGACATTAAATTACTTTCTTGGAAAGTTTTGTTTCTTTTGGCCATCTCTTCTGCTAGAAGAGTTTCTGAATTATCTGCTCTTTCTTGTGAGTCTCCTTTTCTGATTTTTCATCAGGATAAGGCGGTGTTGCGAACTTCTTTTGAATTTTTACCTAAAGTTGTGAATTCCAACAACATTAGTAGAGAAATTGTGGTTCCTTCATTATGTCCTAATCCTAAGAATTCTAAGGAGAAATCGTTGCATTCTTTGGATGTTGTTAGAGCTTTGAAATATTATGTTGAAGCTACGAAATCTTTCCGTAAGACTTCTAGTCTATTTGTTATCTTTTCCGGTTCTAGGAAAGGCCAGAAAGCTTCTGCCATTTCTTTGGCATCTTGGTTGAAATCTTTAATTCATCTTGCCTATGTTGAGTCGGGTAAAATTCCGCCTCAGAGAATTACAGCTCATTCTACTAGGTCAGTATCTACTTCCTGGGCGTTTAGGAATGAAGCTTCGGTTGACCAGATCTGCAAAGCAGCAACTTGGTCCTCTTTGCATACTTTTACTAAATTCTACAATTTTGATGTATTTTCTTCTTCTGAAGCAGTTTTTGGTAGAAAAGTACTTCAGGCAGCGGTTTCAGTTTGAATCTTCTGCTTATGTTTTTCGTTAAACTTTATTTTGGGTGTGGATTATTTTCAGCAGGAATTGGCTGTCTTTATTTTATCCCTCCCTCTCTAGTGACTCTTGTGTGGAAAGATCCACATCTTGGGTAGTCATTATCCCATACGTCACTAGCTCATGGACTCTTGCTAATTACATGAAAGAAAACATAATTTATGTAAGAACTTACCTGATAAATTCATTTCTTTCATATTAGCAAGAGTCCATGAGGCCCGCCCTTTTTTTGTGGTGGTTATGATTTTGTATAAAGCACAATTATTCCAATTCCTTATTTTATATGCTTTCGCACTTTTTTATCACCCCACTTCTTGGCTATTCGTTAAACTGAATTGTGGGTGTGGTGAGGGGTGTATTTATAGGCATTTTGAGGTTTGGGAAACTTTGCCCCTCCTGGTAGGAATGTATATCCCATACGTCACTAGCTCATGGACTCTTGCTAATATGAAAGAAATGAATTTATCAGGTAAGTTCTTACATAAATTATGTTTTTTCTTCCTAGCCTTCGGTCGAATGACTGGGGGTGGAGCTAAGGGAGGAGCTATATAGACAGCTCTGCTGTGGGTGCTCTCTCTGCCACTTCCTGTAGGGAAGGAGACTATCCCACAAGTATGGATGAATCCGTGGACTCGATACATCACAAGAGAGAAATTTATCAGGTAAGCATAAATTCTGTTTTTTCTGCTTCTATTCAGAAGGCTTTGTCTGCCAATTCCGCCTTCTAATAATATGTATAGGTCTTTTTTAAACTTCTCATTTAGTTGATGAATTTTCAAATGACCGACAACATACTGAATTATCCTTCTCTGATAAGGATTTATCTGATTCAGAATATCTTTCATCAGATATTGACACTAACAAATCTACTTTTTTATTTTTAAATGGAGTACATTTGTTCTTTAAGTGTTGATTGTATTGGATATTAAGGAGACTAGTCCTCTTAATTTTAAGGCTAGCTAACATTTTAATTCTGTTTATTAACCTCCTGTGGTTACTTCAGAGGTTTTTTTTCCAGTTCCTAATAATAGGGAATGGAATAGGCCTGGTGCTTCTTTGTATTCCTTCTTTAAGGTTTAAAAATTGTATCCTTTGCCAGCAGTTAGTTTGGAGATTTGGGAAAAGATCCCCAAAGTTAATGGGGCTATCTCTACTCTTGCTAAACGTACTACTATTCCTATGGAAAATAGTATTTATTTTAAAGATCCTTCAGATGGGAAACTTGTATCTTATCTAAAGAAAATCAATTTATTTTCAGTTCCTTTTCTTAGGCCTGCAATTTCTCTGGCTGATGTTGCAGCTGTTTCATCTTTTTTGGTTGGAAACTTTAGCGCAACAAGTATCGGATTATGATTTGTTTTAGCATTGTTAACTTGGTTCAAAATGCTAATGATTTCATTTGTGATGCCATTTTTTGTTATCAAAATTGAGGTTAAGTCTATGTCTTTATCTATTTTAGCTAGAAGAACTTTGTGGATTATATCTTGGAATGTTGTTTTGATTTCTAAATTCAGATTTCTATTTTCTTTCCTTCCAAGGTAATAATTTATTTAGTTCACAGTTGGATTCATTACTTTTATCTGTTACTGTGGGGAAGGGAGTTTTTTTGCCTCAAGATTAAGTTCTAAGGGTAAATCTTAAGCTTATAACTGTTTTTATTCTTTATAAGGAACAGAAACCTAATTCTTCCCCAAGTAATATGTTTCTAATTGGAAGTTTTTTTTCATAATGGAATGAATTCAAGCCATTTAAGAGATCAAAGCCAGCCCCCAAATTCGTATTTGTTCCAAACTTCTTAGATTGGGGTACAGAATAGGATTCAGAGTAATACCGCCTGTTTTTTTTCACTATTACATATAATCCCAGTAAAAGCTCAGACTTTCCTGAAGTGCGTTTCAGACCTGGAGTTATCTGGGGTATTCATACTAGTTCCGTTTCAGGAACGGGGTCTGGGTTTTTTTTCAAAACTATTCATTGTCCCAAAGAAAGAAAATCTTTTGAATTGTCACGTAAGAGTTCCATCTTTCAGAATGGTGATTATAAGGTCTATTCTGCCTTTTGTTCAGCTAGGGCATTATTTGCCCACAATATACTTACAGGATGCATATCTTCATATTCTGTTTCATTTAGATTATTTTAATTTTCTGAGATTCTCTTTTTTAGACGAGCATTACCAATTTGTTGCTCTTCCTTTCTGGCTTAGCGACAGATCATGAATCTTTTCAAAGGTTCTCTGAGTTTCCTTATTTGGACGTTATCTTGGTACTTGCTCAGTCTTTTAGTTCTGCAGAATCTCATACGATTCACTTCTGTTGTTTATTCAAGGACATGGTTGGAAGATCTTTTTACCAAAAAGTTCCTTGATACCTCAGACAAGGGTCACCTTTTTTAAGTTTCCAGATAGATTGTGTCAATGTCTTTGTCTCTAACAGACAAGAGACAATTTATATTGGGTTCAGCTTGTTGGAACCTTCAGTCTCTATTATTTCCTTCAGTAGCTATATGTATGGTAGTTTTTGGTCTCATGACTGCAGCATCAGACTCTATTCCTTTTGCTTGTTTTCATATGAGACCTCATATGAAATATGAGTTTTTAATGCTGAATTAATGATGCAGGGATTATTCTAGAATATCGCATTTAATATCCTTGAATCCCAATATTCAACTATCTCTGACTTGGTGGTTAGATCACCATTGTATATTTCTACGGGACTCTTTGGTTCATCCAACCGGGACCGTGATCACAACAGATGCGAGTCTTTTAGGTTGGGAAACTGTCTGGGGAACTCTGACAGCACAAGGTGTTGGGAAATCTCAAGAGGCGAGATTACCGATCAATATTTTGGAACTCCGTGCGATTCTCAGAGCTCTTCAGTTTTGGCTTCTATTGAAGAGACGTTGGTTTTCAGACAGACAATGTCACAACTGTGGCGTATGTCGATCATCAGGGTAGGACTCAGTCCTCACGCTATGAAAAGAAGTATCTATGATACTTGCTTAGGCAGAATCCAGCTCCTGTCTAATTTCTGAGGTCCATTTCCCAGGTATAGACAATTGGGAAGCGGAGTATCTCTTTTCTGGTTCTAGGAAAAGGACAGAAGGCTTCTGCCATTTCTTTGGCATCTCGGTTAAAGCTTTTGATTCTTCATGCTTATTTGGAGCCGGGTAAATCCCCGCCTCAGAGGATTACGGCTCATTCTACTAGGTCAGTTTCCACTTCCTGGGCTTTTTAAGAATAAAGCTTCTGTTGATCAGATTTGCAAAGCAGCAACTTTGTCTTCTTTGCATACATCTACTAAATTCTACCATTTTGATGTTTTCTCTTCTTCAGAATCAGTTTTTGGTAGAAAAGTACTTAAGGCAGCTGTTTCAGTTTGATTCTTCTGCTTATAATTTCAGTTTTCTCCTGTTAAGTGTAGTCAGTCCACGGGTCATCCATTACTTATGGGATTATAACTCCTCCCTAACAGGAAGTGCAAGAGGATCACCCAAGCAGAGCTGCTATATAGCTCCTCCCCTCTACGTCATACCCAGTCATTCTCTTGCACCTAACTAATAGATAGGACGTGTGAGAGGACTGTGGTTGTTAAACTTAGTTTTTATTTCTTCAATCAAAAGTTTGTTATTTTAAACGGCACCGGAGTGTGTTGTTTTTTCTCAGGCAGCATTAGAAGAAGAATCTACCTGAGTTTGTGTATGATCTTAGCGGACGTAACTAAGATCCATTTGCTGTTCTCGGCCATTCTGAGGAGCGAGGTAACTTCAGAACAGGGGACAGCGGGCAGGGTTCACCTGCAAGGAGGTATGTTGCAGTATATTATTTTCTAAGGAATGGAATTGACTGAGAAAATACTGCTAATACTGATGTAATGTAAGTGCAGCCTTAAATGCAGTAGTAGCAACTGGTATCAGGCTGATATGTATGTATGTTTACACTGAAGTATTTCTGGGGAATGGCACTTCACTAAGAAAATACTGTATACATATAACTTATAGCCTATTCTGCAGTGAAAGCGGCTAGCAGCAGGCTTTTTAATAACATTTCATAATTTTATATTTAAAACGTTTACTGGCATGTTAATCGTTTTTTTCTCTGAGGTACTTGGTGAAAAATTTTATGGGCATTATTTTTCCACATGGCTGTCGTTTGTTATGAATTAAATCAGTTTACTGAGCTTCCCCACTGTTGTATTATGAGTGGGAGGAGCCTATTTTGGCGCTTTATTGCGCAGTAGAAATTCAGTCACAGTCTGCCTTTTTCTCCCTGCATGATCCAGGGCGTCTCTACAGAGCTCAGGGGTCTCCAAAACTAGTTTTGAGGGAGGTAATCACTCACAGCAGACCTGTGAGACTGTGCTTTGACTGTGATAAAAACGTTTATATTTTTAATTGTTATCCGTTTTTTGGTATTAAGGGGTTAATCATCCATTTGCTAGTGGGTGCAATCCTTTGCTAACTTAATGCATTTACTGTGAAAATTTGGTTGCTATAACTAATCCGGTTCATTGTTATTTCAACTGTGACAGTTTTGTGTGCTTCTTAAAGGCACAGTAACGTTTTTTATATTGCTTGTAAATTTATTTGAAAAGTGTTTTCCAAGCTTGCTAGTCTAATTGCTAGTTTGTTTAAACATGTCTGACACAGAGGAATCTCTTTGTGCAATATGTTCAAAGGCCAATGTGGAGCCCAATAGAAATAAATAAAAGCCAATCTGTACATGTCAAGAAAATTTCACCAGACAACGAGGGGGAAGTTATGCCGACTAACTCTCCTCACGTGTCAGTACCTGCATCTCCCGCTCAGGAGGTGCGTGATATTGTGGCGCCAAGTACATCAGGGCGGCCCTTACAAATCACTTTGCAAGACATGGCTAATGTTATGACTGAAGTTTTATCTAAATTGCCAGAACTTAGAGGTAAACGCGACCACTCTGGGGTGAGAACAGAGTACGCTGATAATGTTAGAGCCATGTCTGATACTGCGTCACAATTGGCAGAACATGAAGACGGAGAGCTTCATTCTGTGGGTGACGGATCTGATCCAAATAAACTGGACTCAGACATTTCAAATTTTAAATTTAAGCTTGAGAACCTCCGTGTATTATTAGGGGAGGTATTAGCGGCTCTGAATGATTGTAATACGGTTGCAATCCCAGAGAAATTATGTAGGCTGGATAGATACTATGCGGTACCGGTGTGTACTGACGTTTTTCCTATACCTAAGAGGCTTACAGAGATTATTACCAAGGAGTGGGATAGGCCCGGTGTACCCTTTTCCCCCCCTCCTATATTTAGAAAAATGTTTCCAATAGACGCCACCACACGGGACTTATGGCAGACGGTCCCTAAGGTGGAGGGAGCAGTTTCTACTCTGGCTAAGCGCACCACTATCCCGGTGGAGGATAGCTGTGCTTTTTCAGATCCAATGGATAAAAAGTTAGAGGGTTACCTTAAGAAAATGTTTACTCAACAAGGTTTTATATTACAACCCCTCGCATGCATTGCGCCTGTCACGGCTGCGGCGGCATTCTGGTTTGAGTCTCTAGAAGAGACCATTAGCTCAGTTCCATTGGATGAAATTATAGACAAGCTTAGAGTCCTTAAGCTAGCTAATTCATTTATTTCTGATGCCGTAGTACACTTAACTAAGCTTACGGCTAAGGACTCCGGATTCGCCATTCAGGCGTGCAGAGCGCTGTGGCTTAAATCCTGGTCAGCTGATGTGACTTCTAAATCTAAATTGCTTAACATACCTTTCAAAGGGCAGACATTATTCGGGCCCGGTTTGAAAGAAATTATCGCTGACATTACTGGAGGTAAGGGCCATGCCCTGCCTCAAGACAGAGCCAAACCAAGGGCTAGACAGTCTAATTTTCGTGCCTTTCGTAACTTCAAGGCAGGAGCAGCATCAACTTCCTCTGCTCCAAAACAGGAAGGAACTGTTGCTCGCTACAGACAGGGCTGGAAACCTAACCAGACCTGGAACAAGGGCAAGCAGGCCAGAAAACCTGCTGCTGCCCCTAAGACAGCATGAAGTGAGGGCCCCCAATCCGGAAGCGGATCTAGTGGGGGGCAGACTTTCTCTCTTCGCCCAGGCTTGGGCAAGAGATGTCCAGGATCCCTGGGCGTTAGAGATCATATCTCAGGGATATCTTCTGGACTTCAAAGCTTCTCCTCCAAAAGGGAGATTTCATCTTTCAAGGTTGTCAGCAAACCAGATAAAGAAAGAGGCGTTTCTACGCTGTGTACAAGATCTTTTACTAATGGGAGTGATCCACCCGGTTCCGCGGTCGGAACACGGACAAGGGTTTTACTCAAATCTGTTTGTGGTTCCCAAGAAAGAAGGAACCTTCAGACCAATCTTGGATTTAAAGATCCTAAACAAATTCCTAAGAGTTCCATCGTTCAAAATGGAAACTATTCGGACAATCTTACCCATGATCCAAAAGGGTCAGTACATGACCACAGTGGATTTAAAGGATGCCTACCTTCACATACCGATTCACAAAGATCATTACCGGTACCTAAGGTTTGCCTTCCTAGACAGGCATTACCAGTTTGTAGCTCTTCCCTTCGGGTTAGCTACTGCTCCAAGAATCTTTACAAAGGTTCTGGGTTCTCTTCTGGCGGTACTAAGACCGCGAGGAATATCGGTAGCTCCGTACCTAGACGAGCATTCTGATACAAGCGTCAAGTTTCCAAACTGCCAAGTGTCATACAGAGTTAGTACTGGCATTTCTAAGGTCACATGGGTGGAAGGTGAACGAAGAAAAGAGTTCTCTATTGCCACTCACAAGAGTTCCCTTCTTAGGGACTCTTATAGATTCTGTAGAAATAAAAATTTACCTGACAGAGGACAGGTTAACAAAACTCCTAAATGCTTGCCGTGTCCTTCATTCCATTCCACACCCGTCAGTGGCTCAATGCATGGAGGTAATCGGCTTAATGGTAGCGGCAATGGACATAGTACCCTTTGCACGCCTGCATCTCAGACCACTGCAATTGTGCATGCTAAGTCAGTGGAATGGGGATTACTCAGATTTGTCCCCTATGCTGAATCTGGATCAAGAGACCAGAAATTCTCTTCTATGGTGGCTCTCTCGGCCACATCTGTCCAAGGGGATGCCCTTCAGCAGACCAGATTGGACGATTGTAACAACAGACGCCAGCCTGCTAGGTTGGGGCGCTGTCTGGAATTCCCTGAAGACTCAGGGATCATGGACTCAGGAGGAGAGTCTCCTTCCCATAAACATTCTGGAATTAAGAGCAGTTTTCAATGCCCTTCTGGCTTGGCCTCAGTTAGCAACTCTGAGGTTCATCAGGTTTCAGTCGGACAACATCACGACTGTGGCTTACATCAACCATCAGGGAGGGACAAGGAGTTCCCTAGCGATGATGGAAGTCTCAAAGATAATTCACTGGGCAGAGTCTCACTCTTGCCACCTATCAGCGATCCACATCCCAGGCGTGGAGAACTGGGAGGCGGATTTTCTAAGTCGCCAGACTTTTCATCCGGGGGAGTGGGAACTTCATCCGGAGGTCTTTGCCCAAATACTTCGGCGTTGGGGCAAACCAGATCTGGATCTCATGGCGTCTCGCCAGAACGCCAAGCTTCCTTGTTACGGGTCCAGGTCCAGGGACCCGGGACCCGGGAGCGGTTCTGATAGATGCTCTGACAGCACCTTGGGCCTTCAACATGGCTTATGTGTTTCCACCCTCCCGATGCTTCCTCGATTGATTGCCAGGATCAAACAGGAGAGAGCATCTGTGATTCTAATAGCGCCTGCGTGGCCACGCAGGACCTGGTATGCAGATCTAGTGGACATGTCATCCTGTCCACCCTGGTCTCTGCCTCTGAGACAGGAACTTCTGATTCAGGGTCCTTTCAAACATCAAAATCTAATTTCTCTGAGGCTGACTGCATGGAGATTGAACGCTTGATTTTATCAAAGCGTGGATTTTCGGAGTCAGTAATTGATACCTTAATACAGGCGAGGAAACCTGTTACCAGGAAAATTTACCATAAAATATGGCGTAAATATTTGCATTGGTGCAAATCCAAGAGTTACTCATGGAGTAAGGTTAGGATTCCTAGGATATTGTCTTTTCTACAAGAAGGTTTAGAAAAGGGTTTATCTGCTAGTTCTTTAAAGGGACAGATCTCGGCTCTGTCCATCCTTTTGCACAAACGTCTGTCAGAAGTTCCAGACGTTCAGGTTTTTTGTCAGGCTGTTGCTCCGCCGTGGAGTTTAAACTTAGTTCTTAACGTTTTACAGGGTGTTCCGTTTGAACCCCTTCATTCCATTGATATCAAGCTGTTATCTTGGAAAGTTCTGTTTTTAATGGCTATTTCCTCGGCTCGAAGAGTCTCTGAGTTATCGGCCTTACATTGTGATTCTCCTTATCTGATTTTTCATTCACACAAGGTAGTTCTGCGTACTAAACCTGGGTTCTTACCTAAGGTAGTCACTAACAGGAATATCAATCAAGAGATTGTTGTTCCATCATTGTGCCCTAACCCTTCTTCAAAGAAGGAACGACTTCTGCACAATCTGGACGTAGTCCGTGCCCTGAAATTTTATTTACAGGCAACTAAAGATTTTCGCCATACTTCTTCCCTTTTTGTCGTTTATTCTGGACAGAGGAGAGGTCAAAAAGCTTCTGCTACCTCTCTCTCTTTCTGGCTTCGTAGCATAATACGTTTAGCCTATGAGACTGCTGGACAGCAGCCTCCTGAAAGAATTACAGCTCATTCTACTAGAGCTGTGGCTTCCACTTGGGCCTTTAAGAATGAGGCCTCTGTTGAACAGATTTGCAAGGCTGCAACTTGGTCTTCACTTCACACTTTTTCCAAATTTTACAAATTTGACACTTTTGCTTCTTCAGAGGCTGTTTTTGGGAGAAAGGTTCTTCAGGCAGTGGTTCCTTCCGTGTAAAGATCCTGCCTGTCCCTCCCGTCATCCGTGTACTTTTGCTTTGGTATTGGTATCCCATAAGTAATGGATGACCCGTGGACTGACTACACTTAACAGGAGAAAACAAAATGTATGCTTACCTGATAAATTCCTTTCTCCTGTAGTGTAGTCAGTCCACGGCCCGCCCTGTTTTTTATGGCAGGTCTAAATTTTAAATTAAACTCCAGTCACCACTGCACCCTATAGTTTCTCCTTTCTCGTTTGGTTTCGGTCGAATGACTGGGTATGACGTAGAGGGGAGGAGCTATATAGCAGCTCTGCTTGGGTGATCCTCTTGCACTTCCTGTTAGGGAGGAGTTATAATCCCATAAGTAATGGATGACCCATGGACTGACTACACTACAGGAGAAAGGAATTTATCAGGTAAGCATAAATTTAGTTTTTTTCATTATAAGATTAAAACTTTTGGTTTGGGGTGTGGATTAATTTTTCAGCTGAATTGACTGTCTTTATTTTTATCCCTCCCTCTCCAGTGACTCTTGCGTGGAGTTCCACATCTTGGGTATTTGCTATCCCATATGTCATTAGCTCATGGACTCTTGCCAATTACATGAAAGAAAACATAATTTATGTAAGAATTTAACTGATAAATTCATTTCTTTCATATTGGCAAGAGTCCATGAGACCCACCCTTTTTATGGTGGTTATGATTTTTTTGTATAAAGCACAAATATTCCAATTCCTTATTGATGCTTTTGCTCCTTTCTTATAACCCCACTACTTGGCTATTCGTTAAACTGAATTGTGGGTGTGGTGAGGGGAGTATTTATAGGCATTTTGAGGTTTGGGAAACTTTGCCCCTCCTGGTAGGATTGTATATCCCATACGTCACTAGCTCATGGACTCTTGCCAATATGAAAGAAATGAATTTATCAGGTAAATTCTTACATAAATTATGTTACTGGTATGTTATTTGGTAAGAGTCCATGAGGCCCACCCTTTTTATGGTGGTTATGTTCTTTTTTTATAAAAGCAGAATTATATTTCCAGTTCCTCTCTTTGTATGCTTTTTTTACTCCTTATTTTATCACCCGACTACTTGGCTATTTGTTAAATTGAATTGTGGGTGTGATGAGGGGAGTATTTATAGACATTTGAGGTTTGGGAAACTTTGCCCCCTCCTGGTAGGAATGTATATCCCATACGTCCCTAGCTCATGGACTCTTGCCAATATGAAAGAAATGAATTTATCAGGTAAGTTCTTACATAAATTATGTTTTTTATGTGGGGCGTCGTTATTTATTCTTCTGGCACCTTTCACCCTGATATTTCTTCTACTGCTCCTTGTTCCTTGGCGGGATGAGGGAAGTGGGAGGAGTATTTGGGCCTTTGGCTGGGGTGTCTTTGCCTCTACCTGGTGGCCAGGTTCTTAATTCCCAAAGGTAATTAATACAGCTGTGGACTCTTTCCATCAGAAGAAAAGAAAATTATCAGGTAAGCATAATTTAAGTTATTTAAACTTGGCTCTAGATTGATGGGAATTGATGTGTGTGACGGACACCCACTGGGTAGCTCCGCCAGAAGGGTCCTTCCTATACCTGGAACATGCTGCTATGTAGCAGAGCAAAGTGATTATAGCGGAGCCCACCCAAATAACCAGACAGAACCAGTATTCAGGTGAAACAAAGAACAACTTTATTGTAGAAACACACTATTCAGGGACGTGCGGCCGGTCGGTAGTTCCAGGATCCCGGACAGTCGGAACGGGGTTAGGCGGTCAGAGATCAGCTCTTCCGTGAGGAGGTACAGATCACAAAACAAATAAACCAAACGTCTGGGAGATTGTGAATGCTCTGAAAAGTTCAAATCCGGTGAGAGATAACAGGGGCTAGGTAATAGTGGGTGGGGGCAGTAAAGTAAAAAAAAAAAAAAACCTTTCATGATTTAAATAGGGCATGTCATTTTAAACAACTTTCTAATTTTACTTTTATCACCAATTTTGCTTTGTTCGCTTGGTATTAGTTGAAAGCTAAACCTAGGAGGTTCATTTGCTAATTTCTTAGACCTTGAAGACCGCCTCTAATCTGAAAGCATTTTGACAGTTTTTCACCACTAGAGGGTGTTAGTTCATGTTTTCTTTCATGTAATTGGCAAGAGTCCATGAGCTAGTGACATATGGGATATACAATCCTACCAGGAGGGACAAAGTTTCCAAAACCTCAAAATGCCTATAAATACACCCCCCACCACACCCACAATTCAGTTTTACAAACTTTGCCTCCTATGGAGGTGATGAAGTAAGTTTGTGCTAAGATTTCTACGTTGATATGCGCTTCTCAGCATTGTTGAAGCCCGATTCCTCTCAGAGTACAGCGAATGTCAGAGGGACGTGAAGGGAGTATCACTTATTTGAATACGATGATTTCCCTAACGGGGGTCCATTTCATAGGTTCTCTGTTATCGGTCGTAGAGATTCATCTCCTACCTCCCTTTTCAGATCGACGATATACTCTCAATTTACCATTACCTCTACTAATAACTGTTTTAGTACTGGTTTGGCTATCTGCTATGTGTGGATGGGTGTCTTTGGGTAAGTATGTTTTTATTACTTAAGACACTCTCAGCTATGGTTTGGCACTTTATGCAATTATATAAAGTTCTAAATATATGTATTATACTTATATTTGCCATGAGTCAGGTTCATATATTTCCTTCTGCAGACTGTCAGTTTCATATTTGGGAATGTAAACACTTTAAGAAATTTATTTCTTACCTGGGGTTTAGTCTTTTTTTCAATTTGATTACTTTTTGCAATTGCGGGTGTTAGGCCCGCAAGTGCGTCAAATGCTAGACTTTATTGCGTCATTTTTGGCGCAAACTTTTTTGGCGCGAAAAGATACGTTTATGACGCAACTTCGTCATTTCCAGCGTCATACGTGACGCCGAGACCTTTCACACGGCGGCGTCATTAGTGACGCAAGTGTGTCATTTCCGGTCATTTTTGGCGCTAAAAAAGTTTACGTTACGTTATGCGTCATACTTGGCGCCAAATTTTTTTCATTATTTCAATACCCCATTCATGTTTGCCTCCTGCTTCTTCTCTATCAAGAGGCCTATGCTTTTGCATTTTTTCCCATTCCTGAAACTGTCATTTAAGGAAATACATTGAGCAAGATGTCCCAATCCGATCCTGTCTCTGAAGTTTCTGCTGGAACATTGCTGCCTGACATCAGTTCTACCAAAGCTAAGTGCATTTGTTGTAAAATTGTAGAAATTATTCCACCGAATGTCATTTGTAATAGTTGTCATGATAAACTTTTACATGCAGATAGTGTTTCTATCAGTAATAGTACATTGCCAGTTGCAGTTCCTTCAACTTCTAATGTGCATGATATACCTGTAAATTTTAAAGAATTTGTTTCTAAATCTATTATGAAGGCTTTGTCTGCATTTCCACCTTCTAATAAACGTAAAAGGTCTTTTAAAACTTCTCATTTAGCTGATGAAATTTCAAATGACCAACAACATAATAATTCATCCTCTTCTGCTGAGGATCTATCTGAAACAGAAGATCCTTCCTCAGATATTGACACTGACAAATCTACTTATTTATTTAAAATAGAGTATATGCGTTCTTTATTAAGAGAAGTGTTAATTAGTTTGGATATTGAGGTAACCAGTCCTATTGACGTTCAGTCTAATAAACGTTTCAATGCTGTTTTTAAACCTCCTGTGGTTTCCCCAGGTGTTTTTCCCATTCCTGAGGCCATTTCTGATATGATTTCTAGGGAATGGAATAAGCCAGGTACTTCCTTTATTCCTTCTTCAAGGTTTAAGAGATTGTATCCTTTACCAGCAAAATCTATAGAGTTTTGGGAAAAGATCCCCAAAGTTGATGGGGCTATTTCTACTCTTGCTAAACGTACCACTATTCCTATGGAAGATAGCACTTCCTTTAAGGATCCTTTAGATAGGAAGCTTGAATCTTATCTAAGGAAGGCCTATTTATATTCAGGTTATCTTCTCAGACCTGCTATTTCTTTGGGTGATGTTGCGGCTGCATCAACTTTCTGGTTGGAAAATTTAGCGCAACATGAATTAGATTCTGACATATCTAGCGTTATTCGCTTACTGCAACATGCTAATCATTTTATTTGTGATGCCATTTTTGATATTATCAAAATTGATGTTAGATCCATGTCTTTAGCTGTTTTAGCTAGTAGAGCTTTGTGGCTTAAATCTTGGAATGCTGATATGACATCTAAATCTAGATTACTATCTCTTTCTTTCCAAGGTAATAATTTATTTGGTTCTCAGTTGGATTCTATTATTTCAACTATCACTGGAGGAAAAGGAGTTTTTTTGCCTCAGGATAAAAAACCTAAGGGCAAATCTAAGGCTTCTAACCGTTTTCGTTCCTTTCGTCAGAATAAGGAACAAAAACTCAATCCTCCTCCCAAGGAATCTGCTTCCAGTTGGAAGCCTTCCTCAAATTGGAATAAATCCAAGCCATTTAGGAAACCAAAGTCTGCCCCTAAGTCCGTATGAAGGTGCGGCCCTCATTCCAGCTCAGCTGGTAGGGGGCAGATTAAGGTTTTTCAAGGATTTTTGGATAAAATCTGTCCAAAACCATTGGATTCAGAGCATTGTCTCTCAAGGGTATCGAATAGGATTCAAAGTAAGACCTCCTGTGAGAAGATTTTTTTCTCTCACACATTCCTGTAAATCCAGTAAAAGCTCAGGCTTTTCTGAAGTGTGTTTCAGACCTGGAGTCTTCAGGGGTAATCATGTCAGTTCCTCTTCAGGAACAAGGTTTGAGGTTTTATTCAAACCTATTCATTGTACCAAAGAAAGAAAATTTATTCAGACCAGTTCTGGATCTGAAAATTTTGAATCGTTATGTAAGAGTACCAACTTTCAAGATGGTGACTATAAGGACTATTCTGCCTTTTGTTCAGCAAGGACATTATATGTCCACAATAGACTTGCAGGATGCATACCTTCATATTCCGATTCATCCAGAACACTATCAGTTTCTGAGATTCTCTTTTCTAGACAAGCATTACCAATTTGTTGCTCTTCCATTTGGCCTAGCAACAGCTCCAAGAATCTTTTCAAAGGTTCTGGGTGCCCTACTATCTGTAATCAGAGAACAGGGTATTACGGTGTTTCCTTATTTGGATGATATCTTGGTACTAGCTCAGTCTTTACATACTGCAGAATCTCACACAAATCAACTAGTGTTGTTTCTTCGGAAACATGGTTGGAGGATCAATTTACCAAAAAGTTTCTTGATTCCTCAGACAAGGGTCACCTTTTTAGGCTTCCAGATAGATTCAGTGTCCATGACTCTGTCTCTAACAGACAAGAGACGTTTAAAATTGGTCGCAGCATGTCGGCTCCTTCAGTCTCAGTCATTCTCTTCAGTGGCTATGTGCATGGAAGTTTTAGGTCTCATGACTGCAGCATCGGACGCAATCCCCTTTGCTCGTTTTCATATGAGACCTCTACAGCTTTGTATGCTGAATCAATGGTGCAGGGATTATACAAAGATATCACAATTAATATCCTTGAATCCCAATGTACGACACTCTCTGACATGGTGGATAGATCACCATCGTTTGGTTCAAGGGGCTTTTTTTGTTCGCCCAACCTGGACTGTGATCACAACAGATGCAAGTCTTTCAGGTTGGGGAGCTGTTTGGGGGTCTCTGACAGCACAAGGGGTTTGGAAATCTCAAGAGGCGAGATTACCAATAAATATTTTACAACTTCGTGCAATTCTCAGGGCTCTTCAGTTCTGGCCTCTGCTAAAGAGAGAACCGTTCATTTGTTTTCAGACAGACAATATCACAACGGTGGCTTATGTCAATCATCAGGGTGGGACTCACAGTCCCCAAGCTATGAAAGAAGTATCTCGGATACTTGCTTGGGCGGAATCCAGCTCCTGTCTAATCTCTGCAGTGCATATCCCAGGTGTAGACAATTGGGAGTCGGATTATCTCAGCCGCCAGACTTTACATCCAGGGGAGTGGTCTCTCCATCCAGATGTATTTTCTCAGATTGTTCAGATGTGGGGGCTTCCAGAGATAGATCTCATGGCCTCTCATCTAAACAAGAAACTTCCCAGATACCTGTCCAGGTCCAGGGATGTTCAGGCGGAAGAAGTGGATGCGCTGACACTTCCTTGGTGTTATCAACCTGCTTACATCTTCCCGCCTCTAGTTCTCCTTCCAAGAGTGATTTCCAAAATCATCATGGAACAGTCTTTTGTGTTGCTGGTGGCTCCAGCATGGCCACACAGGTTTTGGTATGCGGATCTGGTTCGGATGTCCAGTTGCCCGCCTTGGCCACTTCCGTTACGGCCGGACCTACTATCTCAAGGTCCGTTTTTCTATCAGGATCTCAAATCATTAAATTTGAAGGTATGGAAATTGAACGCTTAGTTCTAAGTCATAGAGGTTTCTCTGATTCAGTAATTAATACTATGTTACAAGCTCGTAAATCTGTCTCTAGAAAGATTTATTATAGAGTTTGGAAGACTTATATTTCATGGTGTTCTTCTCATAAATTCTCCTGGCATTCTTTTAGAATTCCTAGAATTTTGCAGTTTCTTCAGGATGGTTTGGATAAAGGTTTTGTCTGCAAGTTCCTTGAAAGGACAAATCTCCGCTCTTTCTGTTTTATTTCACAGAAAGATTGCTTCACTTCCTGATATACACTGTTTTGTACAGGCTTTAGTTCGTATTAAGCCTGTCATTAAGTCAATTTCTCCTCCTTGGAGTCTTAATTTGGTTCTGAGGGCTTTACAGGCTCCTCCATTTGAACCTATGCATTGTTTGGACATTAAACTACTTTCTTGGAAAGTGTTGTTCCTTTTGGCTATCTCTTCTGCTAGAAGAGTTTGAGCTATCTGCTCTTTCTTGTGAGTCTCCTTTTCTGATTTTTCATCAGGATAAGGCAGTTTTGCGGACTTCTTTTCAATTTTTACCTAAGGTTGTGAATTCTAACAACATTAGTAGAGAAATTGTTGTCCCTTCTTTATGTCCTAATCCTAAGAATTCTCTGGAGAGATCCTTACATTCTTTGGATGTGGTAAGAGCTTTGAAATATTATGTGGAAGCTACTAAAAATTTCAGGAAGACTTCTAGTCTATTTGTTTTATTTTCTGGTCCTAGGAAAGGTCAGAAAGCTGCTGCTATTTCCTTGGCTTCTTGGTTGAAACTTTTGTTTCATCAAGCTTATGTGGAGTCGGGTCAAACCCCGCCTCAGAGAATTACAGCTCATTCTACTAGATCAGTCTCCACTTCGTGGGCTTTTAAGAATGAAGCTTCAGTCGATCAGATTTGCAAAGCAGCCACTTGGTCCTCTTTTCATACATTTACTAAATTCTACCATTTTTATGTATTTGCTTCTTCGGAAGCAGTTTTTGGTAGAAAAGTTCTTCAGGCAGCTGTTTCAGTTTGATTCTTCTGCTTTTTGATTTAAGTTTTTTTCTTTCAAAAGTGAAAATAAACTTATTTTTGGGTTGTGGATTATTTTCTCAGCGGAATATGGCTGTTTTTTGTTTTAGTCCCTCCCTCTCTAGTGACTCTTGAGTGGAAGACTCCACATCTTGGGTATTGATATCCCATATGTCATTAGCTCATGGACTCTTGCCAATTACATGAAAGAAAACATAATTTATGTAAGAACTTACCTGATAAATTCATTTCTTTCATATTGGCAAGAGTCCATGAGGCCCACCCTTTTTATGGTGGTTATCATTTTTTGTATAAAGCACAATTATTTCCAAATTTCCTTTGTTGATGCTTTCTACTCCTTTCTTTATCACCCCACTGCTTGGCTATTCGTTAAACTGAATTGTGGGTGTGGTGAGGGGTGTATTTATAGGCATTTTGAGGTTTGGGAAACTTTGCCCCTCCTGGTAGGATTGTATATCCCATATGTCACTAGCTCATGGACTCTTGCCAATATGAAAGAAATGAATTTATCAGGTAAGTTCTTACATAAATTATGTTTTTTATATAGATAACATTTAGCTCACGCACGTGAAGCTCCTAGGAGTGAGCACTGATTGGCTAAAATGCAAGTCTGTAAAAAAAAATAAAAAAAAATAAGGGGGCAGTCTGCAGAGGCATAGATACAAGGTAATAACAGAGGTAAAATGTGTATTATAACTGTGTTGGTTATGCAAAACTGGGGAATGGGTAATAAAGGGATTATCTTTTTAAACAATAAATATTCTGGTGTTGACTGTCCCTTTAATACTGGTTACCACAGACTAAATCTTAAAGGACAACTAAAGTCAAAATAAAACTTTCATGATTCTGAAAGAACATGTCATTTTAAACCTCTTTCAAATGCACTTTATTAAATGGTGCAATAATTTTTATATGCACACTTTCCGATGTACCAGCTTCTACTGAGCATGTGCAAGAGTTCACGCTGTATGGTTATATGCATTTTGTGATTGGCTGATGGCTATCACATGATACAGCGGGTAGGAAATGTAAACATTAATTTTTAAAATTTGTCAGAAAAAAAAAACCTACTGCTCATTTGAAATTCTGAGTGTTATTGTCTTATGCATTTGTTCTGTATTTAGTGGTCCTTTAAAAATGTGCTCCCAGTTTACCTTTTATTAGGTTTAACTCTTTCTCTTGATCCCCTGTACTGAAATGTAGATATTTTCCATTAGACCATAAGAAATAGGCTCTGCAGAGAATTATATGTATTACATTGTTACCACTGCTGTCATATAGCTAAGGAGACTAATAGAAGTTTCTACATTTTATAATAGAAATAAATTGAATTTTTTAAATTATTATCTCTATCTGAATCATAAAAGTTTAAAGGGACAGTGAATCAAAAGTAAAATGTTGCAGAATTATGTAACATGAGGGGATATCCTTTTGTTTTAATTTCCCACCCTCAATACCTAGTTTTGGCTTCTAAAGCGATACGTAGTGCAGACTTATGTAACATTTTATCCAATGTTTAGAGTCCTTTTTACTTCATTTTTTTCCGTCTCGCTTTTACAAATGCAGATTCACAGCCCATTTTTTTACCCCCCAAATTGTCCACAAGATGGAGCTGGAGAAGTTTTCTTCTTGCATGCTTCGGTTTGGCCCCCTCTATTCTACTAAACAGTTTTCTGGAATTGAACACCTGTACACTTGTGTGTTTTATTTTAGCCTGATATTCTCAAAACAGAATAAAGCGGAATAATAGTAAACCTTTATTAATAAAATTAAACATTTGATTTCATATTTTAAAAGAAATGTATTCCATGTTATACAGTAACCTAAGTTTTGCTTTTTATTTGCATTTCGGTTGAAAAACAATATACGGTATATCAGCTCTGGGGCAATGTTTTTTCTGTACCCCCTCCCTGATGTATCGCTCTGCTAGCTTTCTTTTTGCCCTAATGGGAGATCCAGACCAACATATATTCTTTGCTCCTCATTTCTATTTATTTCTGCATAGACCTCGGAGGTTCTCACTGGGGATTTTATCCCTGGTGACAATATTATCACAGCTGTCTCAATATCGCACCTGTGATGTCCCCAAGGGCTCGGTGTAGCTGTAGAAGTTTCATCTGTGCAGTAATGTCACATGTAACATTATCTCCAGGGGAAACCCCCTGTTAACACCATGTATCCCAGAGAGCAGTGTGTTGCTTTGCATTGTAGCACTCTATGGCAGTGCTCAACAAATCTATTTAAAAATTAGGAGCCAGTAAGAATATTTAGGAGCCAGACATTCTTTTAGGAGCCAAACATTGGTAGTTGAATACTATAGACACACATGCAGGATAACCCAAAAAGTTAGGAGCCAGGGGTAAAATTCTAGGAACCATTGGCTCCGGGGTTTGTCAAGCCCAGCTCTATGGTATCTGTTGTGTTAACCTTATTCCTGCCTTAGTCCAAATGTTGTAAAACTCAACTTCCATAAAAACCGCTGCCTGTGATATCCTTGCATTTTGTGCTCTCAAGATCTCCAGCTGCGAGATTGTGGTTGGAGATTTAACATGTGCACATTGGCAACATTGCTAAATAATAACTGTTATTACCCACTGTTTTGACATCAGTAGGATGAGTGCGTCTTGTCTTTGTAGTACCGCAAATACTTTATTTGGTGGTATGTTGCAATTATCGATTTATTTCTGAAGTGGCACCTAATTCTGTAGTAACGGCAAGTAGTGCTTACTGATAAGACTGCACATTATGCTGGCATGCAGCATTGTTATGTTAAAGGGACATTAAATCAAATCTCATATGCCTCACTCATATATGTCAGCATTTAAAGTGATGGTAAATCTGAGCATTTATAAAAATGCTAGGATTTACCATCACTAAAAATAATCTGGACTTTCAGTGATGAGTTTCTAAAGAAAATAAAAAAAGAGATTCACTATTTCTGTGCAGCAGCTCCGGCCACCCATGGCACAGCGCTCATACCAATGAGGTGATGTCTCCACCTCTAAACTAATAGCCGTGCTAGTATAAAGAAAACTGTCAAGCTATTGGTTTAGTAATGGAAACGTCACCTCATTGAGAAAATAGCGCTGTGCCGTGGGCAGCTGGATGCGCTGACTTTAGCGAAGAGCTTGCAAGACAGAAAAAAACGTTAGGATTTACCATCACTATAAATAAACTGGACTTTCAGTGAAGAATTTCTAAAAACAGTGCTAAATTAATCACTGAAAGGCCATTTTATTTTTAGTGATAGTAAATCCGAGCGTTTTAATAAAATAAATACATATAAAAAAAGCTAGGATTTACCATCACTGTAAGCAATGAATTGCAAAATATCAGTATTTAAAATAATTATTTAAAATCATTTCAAATTGCAATGTTTTGCTGTCCAGAGACGCCACTTGAGCATGCACTGATCAAGCAGTCACTGTGTAGAATCCTGCAGGGTTAGTTCTTGGTTCTGCAATATGCACTACAGTCGGTGTGGGGAAAGTGGTAAACCATACTCATAGTAGATAAATTACAGGAAAAGAGGCTATATTTGTTTAAATATTTTAGAAATAAATGTAATTGTTTAGTTTCTATAAATTAATGCGTTTCCCTTATCTAATCTCTTCTCCTGAAAACAGTTTGCTTAAAACATGGTTTATTCAACACATCAATTGTTTGCACACTTAAAGGGACATGAAACCCAAAATTGAATTCCTCATTTGGATTTATTGCTTACAAATGGACCTTTAGCCAGGTTGATTGCTGAACTGCATGAGAAGAATCCATTCTACACAATACCAAATATAATTTTCTAAAATGGTTGTCTTGTTAAAGGGACATTGAACCCAATTTTTTTCTTTCATGATTCAGATAGAGCAGGCAATTTAAGCAACTTTCTTATTTACTCCTATTCTCAATTTTTCTTCGTTCTCTTGCTATCTTTATTTAAAAAGCAGGAATGCAAAGCTTAAGAGCCGGCCCGTTTTAGGTTCAGAACCTGGGTTATGCTTGCTTACTGGTGGCTAAATGTAGCCACCAATAAGCAAACACTATCCACAGTGCTGAACCTAAAATGGGCCAGCTCCTAAGCTTTAGATTCCTGCTTTCTTTCATCTAATTGGCAAGAGTCCATGAGCTAGTGACATATGGGATATACAATCCTACCAGGAGGGGCAAAGTTTCCCAAACCTCAAAATGCCTATAAATACACCCCTCACCACACCCACAATTCAGTTTTACTAACTTTGCCTCCTATGGAGGTGGTGAAGTAAGTTTGTGCTAAGATTTCTACGTTGATCTGCGCTTCTCAGCATTGTTGAAGCCCGATTCCTCTCAGAGTACAGTGAATGTCAGAGGGATATGAAGGGAGTATCACCTATTGAATGCAATGGTTCCCTCACGGGGATCTATTTCATAGGTTCTCTGTTATCGGTCGTAGAGATTCATCTCCTACCTCCCTTTTCAGATCGACTATATACTCTCATATTCCATTACCTCTACTGATAACTGTTTTAGTACTGGTTTGGCTATCTGCTATATGTGGATGGGTGTCTTTTGGTAAGTATGTTTTCATTACTTAAGACACTCTCAGCTATGGTTTGGCACTTTATGTATTTATATAAAGTTCTAAATATATGTATTGTACTTATATTTGCCATGAGTCAGGTTTCAGTATATTTCCTTTTGCAGACTGTCTGTTTCATATCTGGGAAATGCATTTTTTACGAAAATTTATTTATTACCTGGGGTATAGTCTTTTTTCAATTGACTGTCATTTTAAATTTGCGGGCAGAATTAGGCTCGCAAGGGCGCAAAATGCCAAACTCTATTGCGTCATTTTTGGCGCGATATTTTTTTGGCGCAAAGTTGCGTTCAATGACGCAAATTGGTAATTTCCGCCGTCTTTGACAAGGTGGTGTCTTCATTGACGCGAGTGTGTCATTTCCGGATGTTGTTAGCACCAAAATGTTTTCTCTGTTTGTGCGTCATACTTGGCGCCAAATATTTTCATTATTTTAAACCCCATTCCTATATGCCTCTTGCCTTTTTTCTCTGTCAGAGGGCTATGCTGTTTGCATTTTTTTCCCATTCCTGAAACTGCCATATAAGGAAATTGATCATTTTGCTTTATATGTTTTTTCTCTTACATTTGCAAGATGTCTCAATTTGATCCTGTTTCAGAAATCACTGTTGGAATCCTGCTGACTGATAACAGTTCTACCAAAGCTAAGTACATTTGTTGTAATCTTGTGGAGATTATATCTCCAGCTGTGGTTTGTAATAGGTTGTCATGATAGACTTTTACATGCAGAGAATGTGTCCATCAGTAATAGTACATTGCCTGTTGCTGTTCTTTTAACATCTAATGTACAAGATATACCTGTGAATTTATAAGAATTTATTGCTGATTCTATTCACAAGGCTTTGTCTGCCATCCCGCCTTCTAATAAATGTAAAGGTCTTTTAAAACTTCTCATAAAATTTATGAAATTTCAAATGACCGACAACATACTGAATTATCCTCCTCTGATGAGGATCTATCTGATTCAGAAGATCCTTCCTCAGATATTGACACTGACAAATCTACTTATTTATTTAAAATGGAGTACATTTGTTCTTTGTTAAAGAAGTGTTGTTTATATTGGATATTGAGGAGACTAGTCCTCTTGATATTAAAACTAGTAAACATTTAAATTCTGTTTATAAATTTCCTGTGGTTATTCCAGAGGTTTTTCCAGTTCCTGATGCCATTTCTGATATGATTTCTAAGGAATGGAATAGGCCTGGTACTACTTTTATTCCTTCTTTAAGGTTTAAAAAATGATATCCTTTGCCAGCAGTTAGATTGGAGTTTTGGGAAAAGATCCCCAAAGTTGATGGGGCTATCTCTACTCTTGCTAAACGTACTACTATTCCTACGGAAGATAGTACTTCTTTTAAAGATCCTTTAGATAGGAAACTTGAATCTTATCTAAGGGAAGCTTATTTATATTCAGGTCATCTTCTTAGACCTGCACTTTCTTTGGCTGATGTTGCAGCTGCTTCAACTTTTTGGTTGGAAACTTTAGCACAACAAGTATTGGATCATGATTTGTCTAGTATTGCTATCTTGATTTAACATGCTAATAATTTCATTTATGATGCCATTTTTTGAAATCATCAAAATTGATGTTAAATCTATATCTTTAGCTATTTTTGCTAGAAGATCTTTGTGGCTTAAATCTTGGAATGCTGATATGACTTCTAAGTCCAGATTGCTATCTTTCTTTCCAAGGTAATAAATTATTTGGTTCTCCGTTGGATTCAATAATTTCAACTGTCACTGGGGTGAGGGGAGTTTTTTTGCCTCCGGATAAAGATCCTAAGGGTAAATCTAAAGCTACTAACCGTTTTTTGTTCCTAAATAAGGAACATAAACCTAATTCTTTCCCCAAGGAATTTGTTTCCAATTAGAAGCCTTTTTCAAATTGGAATAAATCCAAGCCATTTAAGAGAGATCTTAGCCAGCCCCCAAGTCTGCATGAAGGTGCAGACCTTATTCCAGCTCAGCTGGTAGGAGGCAGTTTAAGTTTTTTCAGATGTTTGGTTCAATTTGGTCCAAAATAATTGGATTCAGAATATTGTCTCTCAAGGGTACAGAATAGGATTCAGAGTAAGACTGCCTGTGAGAAGATTTTATCTCTCACGCATTCCAGCAAACCCAGTAAGGCTCAGGCTTTCCTGAAGTGTGTTTCAGACCTGGAGTTATCAGGGGTAATCATGCCAGTTCCGTTTCAGGAACAGGGTCTGGGTTTTTTTTTTCCAAAGCTTTTTTGAGTATAAACCAATGTAAACATAAATGACAAATGCACAACCAGAGTCAGTGCATAAATCCAAAAAACAATTGTTCAATAACTGCCTATGTGACTCTAGCATGGTGATTCTGCTTGTTGCATCCCCCTAGCTAGATACCAAGTATTCAAAATAACAATGCGCCATGGTTTATTTGGCACACCTTTCCTCCAGTCCTTGATTGTCCTTTTCAGCCTTCCACATTTATCACATAGAAACCGTGTTTATAGATATATAGCATGACCAAAGATCCACAACCTCCTTTTTTTTTTTTTTTTTTTTTTGGGGGGGCTTATAGCTAAGTAGATAAAATGTGGCATGCAAATTTCATGACATTCATTTACATCCGAGTAGGTTCTTGATAACAGTTCAGCTGAAATACAACTATGAATATACAACATATCCCCGTGCATCTCCTTCCCCTCTGTCCCAGGGTTGAACATCAATTAGGCTCTCATTGTAAGTTTGTGGATATCCCATCCCTCCACTGCATTAGCATAATTTCATGTGTGTCTAATGTGTCGTTCTGCAAATGATGGTATCTTTCCAATTGCAATAGTGAACTGACCTGTCCCCTCCACTCCTCCACTGTTGGTATTGTTTTAGTTTTCCTGTACCTCGGGATTAGCATCTTTGCACTGTTCAACATAACCATTCTCAATGCCTGTGTTTTCTAAAGTGGGGAGAGATAGAAACAGCAGTGTTTTTGGGCTGTTTTGTAGAGATTTCCTTGTTGCAATCCTGACATATTCTAACACTTCAGTCCAGAACTGATCTAACCCCGGGCAGTCCCACCATATATGCGTAATAGTGCCCTCGCCGCCACATCCCCTACAACACTTTCCTGAAGCCGTTTTGTATATCTTATTTAACCTGTTAGGAGTGAGGTACCATCTTTATAAAAACTTATACCTGGATTCTTGGACCCTACTTTAGACCGAAGCCCGTTTTGTAATCTGGAATGCGGTTAACCAGTCTGATGTATCAATTTCTGTGCACAGTTCCTTCTCCCATGTCTTAGTGTATGATGGTAGTGTTTGTGCATCCTCTGAGTAGGAGTTTGTATAACAATGAGATTGCGTGTTCTGTTGGGTTTTCCCGTGTGCATAAGGCCTCAAAGGTTGTCAATTGTCTGAAGATGTTATGTTTCTGTTTGTGCGTTGACATAAAATGACTAAGTTGGGAATGTGCCAACCAGTTCATGTTAATGTCTGGGGCACCCTCTATTATCATGTTTAATGTTTTCAGTTTGTTCCCTTCCGATAGTGCCAGAAGAGTCCGCTCCCTATATAGTACTGTGTGACTGAAGTTTTCTCTGTGGTTCCAAGGTATAGCAGGGTTCTGATACATTGGTGTCAATGGGGATATGTGAGTGGAAATGTTTGTAGAGGTATTTAACAATCTATCCCATGTAGCGAAAAAGTCAATGAATAACGGATATTTAGAGACGGCCGATGGTCTGTCCCTTTCTGTGAGCCAAGCCATTCCTCCTGCGTTTCCTGTGCCCAGTATTCAGCGATCTATCTGTACCCACAATTTGCTAGTATCATTCCCACACTAATCCAGTAATTTTTGTAGTGAGATGGCTTGTTTATATATCATTATATTAGGGAGTCCCAGTCCTCCCCTGTCTCTGGGCAGGTATAATGTAGCCTTCTTGACTCTGGGCCTAATTCTCCCCCAGATGTACTGTTCTATTGTGTTCTGCATTTTGAGTAAGTAATTGGATGGTAAGGGTATTTGTGTAGTCTGTAGTAGGTATAGGAGCCTAGGTAGGATATTCACCTTTATCACGTTTACTCTGCCCAGCCAGGATATGGGTTTATTTTTCCAATTCGACAGGTCAGCAACTATGTCTGCCTCTAGTTTTTTATAATTGGCCGTATACACCACCTTCTGGTCTGATGATAAAAATATGCCTAGATATTTCATCTTAGTGTCTTGCTTTTTGAGTGGACAACCCTGTAAAGACTGGTCAAGTGTTGTTGCGTCATAAGTTATGTTAAGAATCTCGGACTTAGAAAGGTTTAATTGAAAGTTTGAAGCTCTGCCAAATTTTTGAAATAGCTTGAGTGTTCTGTTTATGGAGGTATTAGCGTTGGACAGGGTGAGCAGGACATCGTCCACATATAAAGCTATCTTATATATGTTAGAGGCTATCTGAATTCCTTCTATTTGGTTATCGTTCTGAATTTTTTGGGCTAAGGCTTCAATCGTGATGGCAAAAAGTATGGGGGAGAGAGGACAGCCCTGTCTCGTGCCGTTCCTAATAGCAAAGCTATCTGAAAGTAGGCCTTTCACCCTCACTTGTGCTGTGGGGTTCTTGTAAAGTGTGAAAATCAAATTTATAAAGGTGTCCCTAAATTTCAGCTTTTGTAGGACTGACCTGAGAAAGCCACAGTGCACCCTATCAAACGCTTTCTCAGCATCTGTGGAAATTAATACCATGGGGATTTCTTGTAGTTTGGTGTGTGATATAATTTGAAATGTTCTCGGCCAGGCACAAACCCCACCTGATCTGGGTGAATTAAATCTGGAAGAAATTTATTAATCCTAGTGGCTAATATCTTTGCAAATATCTTGATGTCAGTATTCAATAGACAGATAGGTCTATAGCTTTCTGGACTATCTGTTTTTTTGCCTGACTTGTGGAGTACCGTTATGTGTGCTACAAGCATATTGTCTGAGAATCCTTTCTCTTTTAGTATAGAGTTAAATAAAGCTGATAGTGGGGCCAACAAGTGGTGCATGTAGGTCTTATAATATCGTATGCTAAGACCGTCAGGTCCTGGGCTTTTACCACTGGGCATATTTCTTATTGCAGTCTGAATTTCATCGTGTGTGATAGGGGAGTCCAGGTACTCACTATCTTCCCTCTTTAGAGCGCTCAGTTGTGTATCTGTTAAAAATCCATCTATGTCTTCCTGGCTAGGGTTGTTCTGAATGTTATATAGTCCCTGATAGTAGCGCCTGAAAGTTTCTGCTATTTGTGGGCTGTCCCTATGAGTTTGCCCTGTGGGGTCCGTCATGGAATAAACATGTGTGTCAAGTTGTTTTCTTTTGAGTGTCTTAGCTAAAGCGGGTCCGATTTTATCTTTAGTATCAAAGTATTTCTGTTGAAGTCTGGTTGCTTGCTTCTGGTACTCCCTCATCAAGTGATTGTTTAGGTCTTGTCTGGCAGTGGTCAGTCTCCTTAAAATATCCGGGGAGTCAGGACTAAGCTTAAGTTGAGTTTCCCAGTACCTAATTTGGGAGGTTGTAAAGTTAACAAACTGTCTATTATTCTTTATTTCCCTTGCCTTGAGCCTGATAAGTTCCCCCCTCAGCACACACTTGTGTGCCTCCCACACCATGGAAGCTGAGGTATCTCCAGTCAAGTTTTCCCCTGAAGTAGAACCCTATGGCACTATCAACCTCTGATTTAATCAGCGCGTCATTGAGCATGTGTTCATCTAATCCGCCACATAAAGGGCCTCATGGGCAGATTCGGCCAGTATATTTTACATGTAACTGGGGCGTGGTCCGACCATGTCATTGGTAAAATAGTGGAGGTCACTACTCTTGCCAGGCCTATCTGATCCGTGAGGAGATGGTCTATTCTAGTATAGAGGTGGTGTGGGTGCGAGTAGAAAGTGTAGTCACGTTTTTGTGGGTTCCTTGTCCGCCACACGTCATGCAATTTGAGCTGATGCAATTGAGTGTGTATTGTTCTGATTACTCTTTGGTGGGTGCTAGAATGTCCTAAAGAGGTGTCTAGTATAGGGTCTAGTGGTAAATTGAAATCTCCCCTAGAAGAATTATTCCTTTTGAGTGTTCTAATATCAGATTCATAACTTGTTTGAATATCAACTGCTGTCCCTGATTAGGGAGGTATATATTTACTAATGTGGTTGGTGTGCCAAACAATGACCCTATCACTACTAAGTATGAGCCATTAGGGTCTCTTATAACACTAGTCGGACTAAAATGAACATTATTTCTTATGAAGATTCCCACCCCTCCCTTCTTTGTGTTTCCTGAAGCTAGATAGGCGGTTTTATACTTGCTGCTCATAAATTTCAGCTCTCTACCCTTTTTAAAATGCGTTTCCTGGATTAATAGAATATCACCTGATTCTCTGTACAAGTGGTTAAAGGCTATGGAACGCTTTTCCGGACTATTAAGTCCCTTTGCATTTATTGTCAGCAATGTAATGTATCTTGACGTAGTGCAGTCCCCGGTGTCTCCAGTATGTTGTGGCATAATTTAATTGTTATTTGTGAGGTGTTACCTCTAGCTTTCGGTGCCCTTAGGTGTCTATACAAAAAGTAGGCCTACCGTGTTCGCTGCTCAGTTGTGTGTCTCTGTGAACCCCTGGATGCGTGTGCGTGGCCAACAAGGAAGAAAAGAGTGTCAATCAGATGTTATAAAAGCAACAGATCAGTTTCCTGACGCCAAGCTCTACTACTGTAATTGTTAATGGCAGTAATTGAGATAAAACAAGTTCCAAACAGTGCAATACAATGTAAATAACAAATTAAAGAGTAGAACTATGCAACAATACAAATCTAAACAATATAATGAGGGCAGTATCCCTGTCCCCAAAACCCTATTAAGTAAAATATATATAGGCTTATTTAGCATACGACCTGTAGTCCATGTTTCATAACAAATGTCCCCTTTTGGTGTTACTCATCGGCAGTCAGTCCCTGTGCGGGGTCCCCCAGTTGTTGTTGTTCTTTCAAGCTAGAGACCTTCCCGTGCTTCTCTGGAATTCTTGCTGTCAGTGGTGATATCCTCTGCTCCGTTTGAGAGCGACTCTTTCTCTTGTAAGGTGTATCCAGTCCACGGATCATCCATTACTTGTGGGATATTCTCCTTCCCAACAGGAAGTTGCAAGAGGATCACCCACAGCAGAGCTGCTATATAGCTCCTCCCCTAACTGCCATATCCAGTCATTCTCTTGCAACTCTCGACAAGCATGGAGGTAGTAAGAGAGAAGTGGTGAAACGTAGTTGGTTTTTTTCTTCAATCAAAAGTTTATTTTTAAATGGTACCGGAGTTGTACTATTTTGTCCCAGGCAGAAAATAGAAGAAGAATCTGCCTGTGATTTCTATGATCTTAGCTGGTTGTAACTAAGATCCATTGCTGTTCTCACACATAACTGAAGAGAGAGGTAACTTCAGCTGGGGAATGGCGTGCAGGTTATCCTGCTATGAGGTATGTGCAGTTACAATTTTTTCTAGAGATGTAAATACTAGAAAATGCTGCTGATGCCAGATTTATGTAAGGTAAGCCTGAATACAGTGATTTAATAGCGACTGGTATCATGCTTACTTTCAGAGGTAATACTCTTATAGATTTACAATATAAAACGTTTGCTGGCATGTTTAAACATTTTTATATATACTTTGGTGATAAAACTTTATTGGGGCCTAGTTTTTTTCCACATGGCTGGCTTAAATTTGCCTGGAAACAGTTTCCTGAGGCTTTTCACTGTTTTAATATGAGTGGGAGGGGCCTAATTTAGCTCTTTATTGCGCAGTAACTTTTACAGACTGAGACATTCAGCTTCTTCCAGGAGTCCCCTGAATGCTATAGGACCTCTCTAAAGGGCTCTTAGGCTTTCCAAAATCGTTTGTTGGGGAAGGTAGGCCCACAGCAAGGCTGTGGCAGTTGTTGTGACTGTTAAAAAAAAAAAAAAAAAGTATCGTTTTTTTGATCCGTTTTTTGAACTAAGGGGTTAATCATCCATTTGCAAGTGGGTGCAATGCTCTGTTAGCTTATTATACACACTGTAAAAATTTCGTTTGATTTACTGCTTTTTCTCCAACATAGGTGTGTCCGGTCCACGGCGTCATCCTTACTTGTGGGATATTCTCTTCCCCAACAGGAAATGGCAAAGAGCCCAGCAAAGCTGGTCACATGATCCCTCCTAGGCTCCGCCTTCACCAGTCATTCTCTTTGCCGCTGCACAGGCAACATCTCCACGGAGATGGCTTAGAGTTTTTTGGTGTTTAAATGTAGTTTTATTCTTCAATCAAGAGTTTGTTATTTTAAAATAGTGCTGGTATGTACTATTTACTCTGAAACAGAAAAGAGATGAAGATTTCTGTTTGTAAGAGGAAGATGATTTTAGCAACCGTTACTAAAATCGATGGCTGTTTCCACACAGGACTGTTGAGATGAAGTAACTTCAGTTGGGGGAAACAGTGGGCAGACTTTGCTGCTTGAGGTATGACACATTTCTAACAAGACTTGGTAATGCTGGAAGCTGTCATTTTCCCTATGGGATCCGGTAAGCCATTTTCTTAGTTTTAAATATAAGAATAAAGGGCTTCACAAGGGCTTTAAAGACTGGTAGACATTTTTCTGGGCTAAAACGATTACTTTATAAGCATATTTAATGGTTTATAACTTTGAAGAGTTATTTTAATCTTGGGAATTGTGTTAAAAAAACGGCAGGCACTGTATTGGACACCTTTTTCACTGGGGGCCTTTTCTAGTCATAGGCAGAGCCTCATTTTCGCGCCACTAATGCGCAGTTGTTTTTGAGAAGCAAGGCATGCAGATGCATGTGTGAGGAGCTCAGATCCACTGAAAAAGCTTATTGAAGGCGTCATTTGGTATCGTATTCCCCTCTGGGCTTGGTTGGGTCTCAGCAAAGCAGATACCAGGGACTGTATAGGGGTTAAATGTAAAAACGGCTCAGGTTCCGTTATTTTAAGAGTTAAAGCTTTCAAATTTGGTGTGCAATACTTTTAAGGCTTTAAGACACTGTGGTGAAATTTTGGTGAATTTTGAACAATTCCTTCATACTTTTTCACATATTCAGTAATAAAGTGTGTTCAGTTTAAAATTTAAAGTGACAGTAACGGTTTTATTTTAAAACGTTTTTTGTGCTTTGTTATCAAGTTTATGCCTATTAACATGTCTGAACCATCAGATAGACGATGTTCTGTATGTTCGGAAGCCAAGGTTCCTCTCCATTTAAATATATGTGATGAATGTGACAAACACAGTAGGGACAATGATGCCACTGATAATAATGTTGCCCAAAATGATTCCTTAAGTGAGGGGAGTAAGCATGGTACTGCATCATCTCCTTCTATGTCTACACCAGTCTTGCCCACTCAGGAGGTCCCTAGTTCATCTAGTGCGCCAATCCTCCTTACTATGCAACAATTAACGGCTGTAATGGATAATTCTATTAAAAACATTTTAGCCAAAATGCCCACTTATCAGCGAAAGCGCGACTGCTCTGTTTTAGATACTGAAGAGCATGAGGACGCTGATGATAATGGTTCTGACATGCCCTTACACCAGTCTGAAGGGGCCAGGGAGGTTTTGTCTGAGGGAGAAATTTCAGATTCAGGAAAAATTTCTCAACAAGCTGAACCTGACGTTATTACATTCAAATTTAAATTGGAACATCTCCGCGCTCTGCTTAAGGAGGTGTTATCTACTCTGGATGATTGTGACAATTTGGTCATTCCAGAGAAATTATGTAAGATGGACAAGTTCCTAGAGGTCCCGGTGCCCCCCGAAGCTTTTCCTATACCCAAGCGGGTGGCGGACATTGTAAATAAAGAATGGGAAAGGCCCGGCATACCTTTTGTCCCTCCCCCTATATTTAAGAAATTATTTCCTATGGTCGACCCCAGGAAGGACTTATGGCAGACAGTCCCCAAGGTCGAGGGGGCGGTTTCTACTCTAAACAAACGCACTACTATCCCTATAGAAGATAGTTGTGCTTTCAAAGATCCTATGGATAAAAAATTAGAGGGTTTGCTTAAAAAGATGTTTGTTCAGCAAGGTTACCTTCTACAACCAATTTCATGCATTGTTCCTGTCACTACAGCAGCGTGTTTCTGGTTCGAAGAACTAGAAAAGTCGCTCAATAAAGAATCTTCTTATGAGGAGGTTATGGACAGAGTTCAAGCACTTAAATTGGCTAACTCTTTTACCTTAGACGCCACTTTGCAATTAGCTAGATTAGCGGCGAAAAATTCAGGTTTTGCTATTGTGGCGCGCAGAGCGCTTTGGCTAAAGTCTTGGTCAGCGGATGTGTCCTCCAAGAACAAATTGCTTAACATCCCTTTCAAGGGGAAAACGCTGTTTGGCCCTGACTTGAAAGAGATTATTTCAGACATCACTGGGGGAAAGGGCCACGCCCTTCCTCAGGATAGGTCTTTTAAGGCTAAAAATAAACCAAATTTTCGTCCCTTTCGCAGAAACGGACCAGCCTCAAATTCTACATCCTCTAAGCAAGAGGGTATTTCTTCTCAAACCAAGCCAGCCTGGAGACCGATGCAAGGCTGGAACAAAGGTAAGCAGGCCAAGAAGCCTGCTACCGCTACTAAGACAGCATGAGATGTTGGCCCCCGATCCGGGACCGGATCTGGTGGGGGGCAGACTCTCTCTCTTCGCTCAGGCTTGGGCAAGAGATGTTCAGGATCCTTGGGCGCTAGAAATAGTTTCTCAAGGTTATCTCCTGGAATTCAAGGAACTACCCCCAAGGGGAAGGTTCCACAGGTCTCAATTGTCTTCAGACCAAATAAAAAGACAGGCATTCTTACATTGTGTAGAAGACCTGTTAAAAATGGGAGTGATTCATCCCGTTCCATTAGGAGAACAAGGGATGGGGTTTTACTCCAATCTGTTCATAGTTCCCAAAAAAGAGGGAACATTCAGGCCAATTTTGGATCTCAAGATCCTAAACAAATTTCTCAGGGTTCCATCGTTCAAAATGGAAACCATTCGGACAATTCTTCCTACCATCCAGGAAGGTCAATTCATGACCACGGTGGATTTAAAGGATGCGTATCTACATATTCCTATCCACAAGGAACATCATCGGTTCCTAAGGTTCGCCTTTTTGGACAAGCATTACCAGTTTGTGGCACTTCCATTCGGATTAGCCACTGCTCCAAGAATTTTCACAAAGGTACTAGGGTCCCTTCTAGCGGTGCTAAGGCCAAGGGGCATTGCAGTAGTACCTTACTTGGACGACATACTGATTCAAGCGTCGTCTCTGCCACAAGCAAAGGCTCATACGGACATTGTCCTAGCCTTTCTCAGATCTCACGGGTGGAAAGTGAACGTAGAAAAAAGTTCTCTATTCCCGTCAACAAGAGTTCCCTTCTTGGGAACAATAATAGACTCCTTAGAAATGAAGATTTTTCTGACAGAGGCCAGAAAATCAAAACTTCTAAGCTCTTGTCAAGTACTTCATTCTGTTCTTCTTCCTTCCATAGCGCAGTGCATGGAAGTAATAGGTTTGATGGTTGCGGCAATGGACATAGTTCCTTTTGCGCGAATTCATCTAAGACCATTACAACTGTGCATGCTCAGACAGTGGAATGGGGATTATACAGACTTGTCTCCGACGATCCAAGTAGATCAGAGGACCAGAGATTCACTCCGTTGGTGGCTGACCCTGGACAACCTGTCACAAGGGATGAGCTTCCGCAGACCAGAGTGGGTCATTGTCACGACCGACGCCAGTCTGGTGGGCTGGGACGCGGTCTGGGAACCCCTGAAAGCTCAGGGTCTATGGTCTCGGGAAGAATCTCTTCTCCCGATAAACATTCTGGAACTGAGAGCGATATTCAATGCTCTCAAGGCTTGGCCTCAACTAGCAAAGGCCAAATTCATAAGGTTTCAATCAGACAACATGACGACTGTTGCATATATCAACCATCAGGGGGGAACAAGGAGTTCCCTGGCGATGGAAGAAGTGACCAAAATAATTCAATGGGCGGAGATTCACTCCTGCCACTTGTCTGCAATCCACATCCCAGGAGTGGAAAATTGGGAAGCGGATTTTCTGAGTCGTCAGACATTTCATCCGGGGGAGTGGGAACTCCATCCGGAAATCTTTGCCCAAATAACTCAATTATGGGGCATTCCAGACATGGATCTGATGGCGTCTCGTCAGAACTTCAAGGTTCCTTGCTACGGGTCCAGATCCAGGGATCCCAAGGCGACTCTAGTAGATGCACTGGTAGCGCCCTGGACCTTCAACCTAGCTTATGTATTCCCACCGTTTCCTCTCATTCCCAGGCTGGTAGCCAGGATCAATCAGGAGAGGGCTTCGGTGATCTTGATAGCTCCTGCGTGGCCACGCAGAACTTGGTATGCAGACCTGGTGAATATGTCATCGGCTCCACCATGGAAGCTACCTTTGAGACGGGACCTTCTTGTTCAAGGTCCGTTCAAACATCCAAATCTGGCCTCACTCCAACTGACTGCTTGGAGATTGAACGCTTGATTTTATCAAAGCGTGGGTTCTCAGATTCTGTCATTGATACTCTTATTCAGGCTAGAAAGCCTGTAACTAGAAAAATTTACCATAAAATATGGAAAAAATATATCTGTTGGTGCGAATCTAAAGGATTCCCATGGAACAAGATAAAAATTCCTAAGATTCTATCCTTTCTACAAGAGGGTTTGGAGAAAGGATTATCTGCAAGTTCTTTGAAGGGACAGATTTCTGCTTTATCTGTTTTACTTCACAAAAAGCTGGCGGCTGTGCCAGATGTTCAAGCTTTTGTTCAGGCTCTGGTTAGAATCAAGCCTGTTTACAAACCTTTGACTCCTCCTTGGAGTCTCAATTTAGTTCTTTCAGTTCTTCAAGGGGTTCCGTTTGAACCCTTACATTCCGTAGATATTAAGTTATTATCTTGGAAAGTTTTGTTTTTGGTTGCAATTTCTTCTGCTAGAAGAGTTTCAGAGTTATCTGCTCTGCAGTGTTCTCCTCCTTATCTGGTGTTCCATGCAGATAAGGTGGTTTTGCGTACTAAACCTGGTTTTCTTCCGAAAGTTGTTTCTAACAAAAATATTAACCAGGAGATAGTTGTGCCGCCTTTGTGTCCGAATCCAGTTTCAAAGAAGGAACGTTTGTTGCACAATTTGGATGTAGTTCGTGCTCTAAAATTCTATTTAGAGGCTACAAAGGATTTCAGACAAACATCTTCCTTGTTTGTTGTTTATTCTGGTAAAAGGAGAGGTCAAAAAGCAACTTCTATCTCTCTCTCTTTTTGGCTTAAAAGCATCATCCGATTGGCTTATGAGACTGCCGGACGGCAGCCTCCTGAAAGAATCACAGCTCACTCCACTAGGGCTGTGGCTTCCACATGGGCCTTCAAGAACGAGGATTCTGTTGACCAGATATGTAAGGCAGCGACTTGGTCTTCACTGCACACTTTTGCCAAATTTTACAAATTTGATACTTTTGCTTCTTCGGAGGCTATTTTTGAGAGAGAGGTTTTGCAAGCCGTGGTGCCTTCCGTTTAGGTAACCTGATTTGCTCCCTCCCTTCATCCGTGTCCTAAAGCTTTGGTATTGGTTCCCACAAGTAAGGATGACGCCGTGGACCGGACACACCTATGTTGGAGAAAACAGAATTTATGTTTACCTGATAAATTACTTTCTCCAACGGTGTGTCCGGTCCACGGCCCGCCCTGGTTTTTTAATCAGGTCTGATGAATTATTTTCTCTAACTACAGTCACCACGGTATCATATGATTTCTCCTATGCATATTCCTCCTTTACGTCGGTCGAATGACTGGGGAAGGCGGAGCCTAGGAGGGATCATGTGACCAGCTTTGCTGGGCTCTTTGCCATTTCCTGTTGGGGAAGAGAATATCCCACAAGTAAGGATGACGCCGTGGACCGGACACACCGTTGGAGAAAGTAATTTATCAGGTAAACATAAATTCTGTTTTTCAAATTCTGACAAAATTTGTTTGTCTTAAAGGCACAGTACCGTTTTTATTTTTTGCTTGTTAACTTGATTTAAAGTGTTTTCCAAGCTTGCTGGTCTCATTGCTAGTCTGTTTAAACATGTCTGACATAGAGGAAACTCCTTGTAAATTATGTTTAGAAGCCATGGTGGAACCCCCTCTTAGAATGTGTACCAAATGTACTGATTTCACTTTAAGTAATAAAGATCATATTCTGTCTTTAAAAAATTTATCACCAGAGGAATCTGACGAGGGGGAAGTTATGCCGACTAACTCGCCCCACGTGTCAGACCCTTTGACTCCCGCTCAAGGGACTCACGCTCTAATGGCGCCAAGTACATCTAGTGCGCCCATAGCGTTTACTTTACAAGACATGGCGGCGGTCATGGATAATACACTGTCAGCGGTATTATCCAGACTACCTGGATTTAGAAGAAAGCGAGATAGCTCTGGAGTTAGAAGAAATACAGAGCATACTGACGCTTTAAGAGCTATGTCTGATACTCCCTCACAATATACAGAAGCTGAGGAAGGAGAGCTTCTTTCTGTGGGTGAAGTTTCTGACTCAGGGAAAAAGATTCAACCTGATTCTGATATGTCTACATTTAAATTTAAGCTTGAACACCTCCGCGTGTTGCTCAGGCAGGTTTTAGCTGCTCTGAATGACACAATTGCAGTGCCAGAAAAATTGTGTAGATTGGACAAATACTATGCAGTGCCGGTGTGCACTGATGTTTTTCCAATACCTAAAATGTTTACAGAAATTATTACTAAGGAATGGGATAGAGCAGGTGTGCCGTTCTCTCCCCCTCCTATTTTTAAGAAAATGTTTCCAATAGATGCCACCACACGGGACTTATGGCAGACAGTCCCTAAGGTGGAGGGAGCAGTTTCTACCCTAGCTAAGTGTACTACTATCCCTGTCGAGGACAGTTGTGCTTTCTCAGATCCAATGGATAAAAAGTTAGAGGGTTACCTTAAGAAAATGTTTATTCAACAAGGTTTTATTCTACAGCCCCTTGCAATCATAGCCCCAGTCACTGCTGCTGCGGCTTTCTGGTTTGAGTCTCTGGAAGAGGCTTTACAGGTAGAGACCCCATT
Organism: Bombina bombina; assembly: GCF_027579735.1. Classification (NCBI taxonomy): domain Eukaryota; kingdom Metazoa; phylum Chordata; class Amphibia; order Anura; family Bombinatoridae; genus Bombina; species Bombina bombina. The sequence continues at coordinate 367,998,827 of NC_069505.1, read as the reverse complement.
GGATGACATACTTGACAAGCTTAGAGTACTTAAGCTAGCCAATTCTTTTGTTTCTGATGCCATTGTTCATTTGACTAAACTAACGGCTAAAAATTCTGGTTTTGCTATTCAAGCGCGCAGGGCGCTATGGCTTAAATCATGGTCAGCTGACGTTACTTCAAAGTCTAAGCTGCTTAACATTCCCTTCAAGGGGCAAACCCTATTCGGGCTTGGTTTGAAGGAGATCATTTCTGATATCACTGAAGGAAAAGGTCATGCCCTTCCTCAGGATAGGTCCAAATCAAGGGCCAAACAGTCTAATTTTCGTGCCTTTCGAAACTTCAAGGCGAGTGCGGCATCAACTTCCTCTAATGCAAAACAAGAGGGAACTTTTGCCCAGTCCAAGTCGGTCTGGAGACCTAACCAGAACTGGAACAAAGGGAAGCAGGCCAAACAGCCTGCTGCTGCCCCTAAGACAGTATGAAGTATCAGCCCCCTATCCGGTAACGGATCTAGTAGGGGGCAGACTTTTGCTCTTCGCCCAGGCTTGGGCAAGAGATGTCCAGGATCCCTGGGCGTTGGAAATTCTATCCCAGGGATATCTTCTGGACTTCAGAGCTTCTCCTCCAAAAGGGAGATTTCACCTTTCACAATTATCTGCAAACCAGATAAAAGAGAGAGGCATTCTTACACTGTGTTCAAGACCTGCTAGTTATGGGAGTGATCCATCCAGTTCCAAAAGAGGAACAAGGACAGGGATTTTATTCAAATCTGTTTGTGGTTCCCAAAAAAGAGGGAACCTTCAGACCATTTTTAGATCTCAAGATCTTAAACAGATTCCTCAGAGTCCCATCATTCAAGATGGAGACTATTCGTACCATCCTACCTATGATCCAGGAGGGTCAATACATGACTACAGTGGATTTAAAGGATGCTTATCTTCACATTCCGATACACAAAGATCATCATCGGTTTCTCAGGTTTGCCTTCCTAGACAGGCATTACCAGTTTGTAGCTCTTCCCTTTGGGTTAGCTACAGCCCCAAGAATCTTTACAAAGGTTCTGGGATCACTTCGGGCGGTCCTAAGACCGCGGGGCATATCAGTGGCCCCTTATTTAGACGTCATTCTGATACAGGCGTCAAATTTCCAAATTGCCAAATCTCATACGGACATAGTTCTGGCATTTCTGAGGTCGCATGGGTGGAAGGTGAACGAAGAAAAGAGTTCTCTATCTCCTCTCACAAGTGTTTCCTTTCTGGGAACTCTAATAGATTCTGTCGAAATGAGGATTTACCTGACAGAGTCCAGGTTATCAAAACGTCTAAATTCCTGCCGTGTTCTTTATTCCACTTCTCGCCCTTCGGTGGCTCAGTGTATGGAAGTAATCGGCTTAATGGTAGCGGCAATGGACATAGTGCCGTTTGCACGCCTACATCTCAGACCGCTGCAACTATGCATGCTCAGTCAGTGGAATGGGGATTACACAGATTTGTCCCCTTTACTAAATCTGGATCAAGAGACCAGGGATTCTCTTCTCTGGTGGCTATCTCGGGTCCATCTGTCCAAGGGAATGACCTTTCGCAGGCCAGATTGGACAATGGTAACGACAGATGCCAGCCTTCTAGACTGGGGGGCAGTCTGGAACTCTCAGGGATCGTGGACTCAGGAGGAGACACTCCTTCCAATAAACATTCTGGAACTAAGAGCGATATTCAATGCTCTTAAGGCTTGGCTTCAGCTAGCGACAATGAGGTTCATTAGATTTCAGTCGGACAACATCACGACTGTGGCTTACATCAACCATCAAGGGGGAACAAGGAGTTCCCTAGCGATGTTAGAAGTCTCAAAGATAATTCGCTGGGCAGAGATTCACTCTTGCCACCTATCAGCTATCCATATCCCAGGTGTAGAGAACTGGGAGGCGGATTTTCTAAGTCGACAGACTTTTCATCCGGGGGAGTGGGAACTCCATCCGGAGGTGTTTGCACAATTGGTTCATCATTGGGGCAAGCCAGAACTGGATCTCATGGCGTCTCTCCAGAACGCCAAACTTCCTTGTTACGGATCCAGGTCCAGTGACCCCAAGGCAACGCTGATAGATGCTCTAGCAGCGCCTTGGTCCTTCAACCTGGCTTATGTGTTTCCACCGTTTCCTCTGCTCCCTCGTCTGATTGCCAAAATCAAGCAGGAGAGAGCATTGGTGATCTTGATAGCGCCTGCGTGGCCACGCAGGACTTGGTATGCAGATCTGGTGGACATGTCATCCTTTCCACCATGGACTCTGCCGCTGAGACAGGACCTTCTACTTCAAGGTCCTTTCAACCATCCAAATCTAATTTCTCTGAGGCTGACTGCCTGGAGATTGAACGCTTGATTTTATCAAAGCGTGGTTTCTCCGAGTCAGTCATTGATACCTTAATTCAAGCACGAAAGCCTGTCACCAGGAAAAACTATCATAAGATATGGCGTAAATATCTTTATTGGTGTGAATCCAAGGGCTACTCATGGAGTAAGGTCAGGATTCCCAGGATATCTTTTCTCCAAGAAGGATTGGAGAAAGGATTATCAGCTAGTTCCTTAAACTGACAGATTTCTGCTCTGTCTATTCTTTTGCACAAGCGTCTGGCAGATGTTCCAGACGTTCAGGCATTTTGTCAGGCTTTAGTTAGGATCAAGCCTGTGTTTAAACCTGTTGCTCCACATTGGAGCTTAAATTTGGTTCTTAAAGTTCTTCAGGGGGTTCCGTTTGAACCTCTTCATTCCATAGATATCAAACTTTTATCTTGGAAAGTTATTTTTTTGGTAGCTATTTCCTCGGCTCGTAGAGTTTCCGAGTTATCTGCCTTACAATGTGATTCTCCTTATCTGATCTTCCATGCAGATAAGGTAGTTCTGCGTACCAAACCTGGGTTTTTACCTAAGGTGGTATCTAATAAGAATATCAATCAGGAGATTGTTGTTCCATCATTGTGTCCTAATCCTTCTTCAAAGAAGTAACGTTTATTACACAATCTTGACGTGGTTCGTGCTTTAAAGTATTATGTACAAGCTACTAAAGATTTTCGTCAAACATCTGCTTTGTTGTCTACTCTGGACAGAGGAGAGGCCAAAAGGCTTCGGCAACCTCTCTTTCGTTTTGGCTAAGAAGCATCCTGAAAGGATTACAGCTCATTCTACTAGAGCTGTGGCTTCCACATGGGCCTTTAAAAATGAGGCTTCTGTTGAACAGATTTGCAAGGCGGCAACTTGGTCTTCGCTTCATACCTTTTCAAAATTCTATAAATTTGATACTTTTGCTTCTTCAGAGGATATTTTTGGGAGAAAGGTTTTACAGGCAGTGGTACCTTCCGTTTAAGTACCTGCCTTGTCCCTCCCTTCATCCGTGTACTTTAGCTTTGGTATTGGTATACCACAAGTATTGGATGATCCGTGGACTGGATACACCTTACAAGAGAAAACATAATTTATGCTTGCCTGATAAATTTATTTATCCAGTCCACGGCCCGCTCTGTCATTTTAAGGCAGGTATTTTTTAATTTTAAACTACAGTCACCACTGCACCCTATGGTTTCTCCTTTCTCTGCTTGTCTTCGGTCGAATGACTGGATATGGCAGTTAGGGGAGGAGCTATATAGCAGCTCTGCTGTGGGTGATCCTCTTGCAACTTCCTGTTGGGAAGGAGAATATCCCATAAGTAATGGATGATCCGTGGACTGGATACACCACAAGAGAAATAAATTTATCAGGTAAGCATAAATTATGTTTTCCTGGTTGTTGGGGATTGAATCTTTATCTGCAAGACTTTGCAGACGTGTGGCATGTCCTCTGTAGACTTAAATACTGCTGTGTTACTTCCTCTGGTATTAATTATACAGACTGGGAAACCCCATCTGTATTTTTTTTTCTGCTCCTGCAATACTTTTGTGACATACTGGAGTTCTCTCCGCTTCTGGAGCGTAGTAGGGCTAAGGTCCTGGAAGACCTGTATGCTTTGTCCCGCATGGGTGATCTCTTGTTTCGCTCTGGCGTGTTTCATGATTTCCTCTTTGTCCTTGAAATGGAGCAATTTAAGAACCATGTCTTTCGGGGGAGCCTTGGGGGGGGGGGGGGGGGGGGTTTGCTCTAAGTGCTCTGTGCGCCCTTTCTATTTTCACGTTTGGTGCATTGTTGTCGTCTTTAATCGTTCTAAATAAAGCCTGTAGGCAGCCTTCTAGTGCAGTCGGGAGAATGGACTCTGGTATTCCACGTATCCTCATATTATTTCTCCTCCCCCGATTGTCCAGATCTTCCACTTTCTCGAGTAAATGGAGAATAGTTTCTTCCTGGGCATAAACCATTTGCGACATGTGTTGTATATCTGCGTCCATGAGGTTATGTCTTTCCTCTAGTGTCGTGACCCTCTGCGTTACACGGGTGACATCTTTTTTCAACTCACCATACCAATTTTTGACCTCTGATATCATTTCTTTAAGGTCTTGCTTTGTGCAGAGTGGTAACAGGTCCTCTTTCGTGAGCCCTGTTGCAGATAAGGCTGTACCGCATGCGTCATCCGGTAGATCCCTTTGCTGATCCATCCCCACTGTTTCAGTTTGGGTGTCAGGTGTAGAATCCACTGGCCTCAGATATTGTTGTAAAGTTTTGGAACGTAGAGTGTTATCTACTCTGTTAAGTCTGCGGCCTGGCATGCTGCCAGCAACCTCCAGTGTGGGACGTATAATAAATTGTTATCTGTGGCTTATTAGTAGAGGCGTTGCTTTTTTTTGTCTTCTCTGCGTGCACCTCCACCAGAGTAAAAGATTTTTAATGGCCCCTTCAATGCAGGATCTGTAATGCTTATTGTAGCTTAATGAGCAGTGTCCCTTAGCGCTTTCAACACAGTGCATTGTTTGTGCAGCTACCTTACTATTAATGGCTGCCTGAAGATTTAGCCGCTGTATTTATATATAATATCTCTTTTTAAACAGGAGGTGCGCAGCCTTTCCTGTCTTTGCGGTGCCTCTGTATGCCGCTCTAGTGCCTTGCAGGGCCCCTCTCCTTCTGTGTGTTACTTGTGCTTTTTCTTTTCCCTTTTCCCCCAACAGTGTGTGTAAACAGTGGGTACTTCCAGTGCATTCCACTCCTATGTCTGCGGTGTCTGATTTGCCTCCACACTTTATGGTGTATCCCTGCGCACCACCGCTCAGGCCGCCTAGCCTGATGTCTCTCCTGCTCAACTCTCGGTCGCTACTCACTCACCGGAATATCCATGGCTCTACGGGGCTGCTTTTTTGTATTTATTTTCCCCCTCCGGCGTGTTCACTGTCGCAGCAGCTTTCTTCAATGCGCAAGGGAGCGCTCACTACCTCCGCCTGGTCCGTGGTCACTGTAGGAACCCGGTAAGGTGCTGCCTGCAGCCTATCTTCCAATATATCGTAAGGGGTCACAAGGGGTCTGACTGCCTAGGGGAATGTTTTGTTGTATATTAAACGGGTATCGTAGGGCTTATACTAGGGCTTTAAGGGACATGGGCCTAGGAGCTCTTACATCACACGGCCATCTTCCTGATCAGCCAGGCTCCGCCCCCCAGGGTCTGGGGTTTTATTCAAATCTATTCATTGTCCCAAAGAAACAAAATTTCATTCAGACCAGTTTTGGATCTAAAAATTTTGAATCGATATTTAAGAGTACTAACTTTCAAAAAGGTGACTATAAGGTCTATTCTGCCTTTAGTTCAGCAAGGGCATTATATGTCCACAATAGACTTACAGGATGCATATCTTCATATTCCGATTCATCCAGATCACTTTCAGTTCCTGAGATTCTCTTTTCTAGACAAGCATTACCAATTTGTTGCTCTTCCTTTTGGCCTAGCGATAGCTCCAAGAATCTTTTTCAAAGGTTCTCGGTGTCCTACTCTCTGTAAACAGAGAGCAGGGTGTTGCAGTGTTTCCTTATTTGGACAATATTTTGGTACGTGCTCAGTCTTTACGTTCTGCAGAATCTACACAAATCAACTACTTCGAAGACATGGTTGGAGGATCAATTTACCGAAAAGTTATTTGATTCCTAAGACAAAGGTAACCTTTTTAGGTTTCTAGATATATTCAATATCCATGACTTGTTTCTAACAGACAAGAGACATTTGAATTGGTTGCAGCCTGTCTGAACCTTCAGTCTGTCATTCCCTTCAGTAGCTATGTGCATGGAAGTTTTTGGTCTCATGACTGCAGCATCGGACACGATTCCCTTTGCTCGTTTTTATATGAGACCTCTTCAGGTTTGTATGCTGAACCAATGGTGCAGGTATTATACATGGATATCACAATTAATATCCTTAAATCCCAATGTTTGATTTTCTCTGACTTGGTGGTTAGATCACCATTGTATAATTCTAGCGGCCTCTTTCGTTCGTCCAACCTGGACTGTGATCACAACAGATGTGAGTCTTTCAGGTTGGGGAGCTGTTTGGGGATCTCTGACAGCACAAGGGATTTGGAAATCTCAAGAGGCGAGATTAACAATAAATATTTTGGAACTCCGTGCGATTCTCAGGGCCTCTTCAGTTTTGGCCTCTGTAGAAGAGAGAACCGTTCATTTGCTTTCAGACAGACAATATCACAACTGTGGCATATGTCAATCATCAGGGTGGGACTCACAGTCCTCAAGCTATGAAAGAAGTATCTTGGTTCCTTGTTTGGGCGGAATCCAGCTCCTGTCTAATTTCTGCAGTTCATATCCCAGGTATAGACAATTGGGAAGCGGATTACCTCAGTCGTCAGACTTTACATCTGGGAGAATGGTCTCTCCACCCAGGTGTGTTTTCTCAAGTTGTTCAGATGTGGGGGCTTCCAGAAAATGATCTGATGGCATCTCATCTAAACAAGAAACTTCCCAGGTACCTATCCAGGAATCTTCAGGCGGAAGCAGTGGATGCGTTGACACTTCCTTGGTGTTATTAACCGTCTTATATTTTCCCGCCTCTAGTTCTTCCAAGAATGATCTCCAAAATCATCATGGAGCAATCATTTGTGCTGCTGGTGGCTCCAGCATGGCCTCACAGGTTTTGGTATGTGGATCTTGTTCGGATGTCCAGTTGCCAACCTTGGCCACTTCCATTAAGGCCAAACTTTCTATCTCAAGGTCCAATTTTCCATCAGAATCTCAAATCATTAAATTTGAAGGTATGGAAATTGAACGCTTAGTCATAGAGGTTTTTCTGACTCTGTGATTAATACTATGTTACAGGCTCGTAAATCTCTTTCTAGAAAGATTTATTATAGAGTTGGGAAGACTTACATTTCATGGTGTTCTTCTCATAAATTCTCTTGGCATTCTTTTAGAATTCCTAGAATCTTAGTTTCTTCAGGATGGTTTGGATAAAGGTTTGTCTCCAAGTTCCTTGAAAGGACAAATCTTTGCAGTTTTTATTTCACAGAAAGATTGTTAAATTTCCTGATATTCATTGTTTTGTGCAGGCTTTGGTTCGTATCAAGCCTGTCATTAAATCAATCTCTCCTCCTTAGAGTCTTTGGTTTTGAAGGCTTTACAGGCTCCTCCGTGCTTATGCATTCTTTGGACATTAAACTACTTTCTTGGAAAGTGTTGTTTCTTTTGCCCATCTCTTCTGCTAGAAGAGCTTCTGAATTATCCGCTCTCTTGTAAATCTCCTTTTCTAATTTTTCATCAGGATAAGGCAGTTTTGTGGACTTTATTTAAATTCTTACCTAAGGTTGTGAATTCTAACAACATTAATAGAGAAATTGTTGTTCCTTCCTTGTGTCCTAATCCTAAGAATTCTTTGGAGAGATCTTTACATTGTTTGGATGTGGTGAGAGCTCTGAAATATTATGTTGAAGCTACTAAAGATTTCAGGAAGACTTCTAGTCTATTTCTTTCATGTAATTAGCAAGAGTCCATGAGCTAGTGACGTATGGGATATACATTCCTACCAGGAGGGGCAAGGTTTCCCAAACCTCAAAATGCCTACAAATACACCCCTCACCACACCCACAATTCAGTTTTACAAACTTTGCCTCCGATGGAGGTGGTGAAGTAAGTTTGTGCTAGATTCTACGTTGATATGCGCTCCGCAGCAAGTTGGAGCCCGGTTTTCCTCTCAGCGTGCAGTGAATGTCAGAGGGATGTGAGGAGTATTGCCTATTTGAATGCAGTGATCTCCTTCTAAGGGGTCTATTTCATAGGTTCTCTGTTATCGGTCGTAGAGATTCATCTCTTACCTCCCTTTTCAGATCGACGATATACTCTTATATATACCATTACCTCTGCTGATTCTCGTTTCAGTACTGGTTTGGCTATCTACTATATGTAGATGAGTGTCCTGGGGTAAGTAAATCTTATTTTTTGTGACACTCCTAGCTATGGTTGGGCACTTTGTTTATAAAGTTCTAAATATATGTATTCAAACATTTATTTGCCTTGACTCAGAATGTTCAACTTTCCTTATTTTTCAGACAGTCAGTTTCATATTTGGGATAATGCATTTTAATTTAACATTTTTCTTACCTTAAAATTTGACTTTTTCCCTGTGGGCTGTTAGGCTCGCGGGGGCTGAAAATGCTTCATTTTATTGCGTCATTCTTGGCGCGGACTTTTTTGGCGCAAAAATTCTATTTCCGTTTCCGGAAGTTGCGTCACTTTTTGACGTTATTTTGCGCCAAAAATGTCGGCGTTCCGGATGTGGCGTCATTTTTGGCGCCAAAAAGCATTTAGGCGCCAAATAATGTGGGCGTCTTATTTGGCGCGAAAAAATATGGGCGTCACTCTTGTCTCCACATTATTTAAGTCTCATTTTTTATTGCTTCTGGTTGCTAGAAGCTTGTTCTTTGGCATTTTTTCCCATTCCTGAAACTGTCATTTAAGGAATTTGATCAATTTTGCTTTATATATATGTTGTTTTTTCTCTTACATATTGCAAGATGTCTCACGTTGCATCTGAGTCAGAAGATACTACAGGAAAATCGCTGTCAAGTGCTGAATCTACCAAAGCTAAGTGTATCTGCTGTAAACTTTTGGTAGCTATTTCTCCAGCTGTTGTTTGTATTGATTGTCATGACAAACTTGTTAAAGCAGATAATATTTCCTTTAGTAAAGTACCATTGCCTGTTGCAGTTCCTTCAACATCTAAGGTGCTGAATGTTCCTGATAATATAAGAGATTTTGTTTCTGAATCCATAAAGAAGGCTATGTCTGTTATTTCTCCTTCTAGTAAACATAAAAAATCTTTTAAAACTTCTCTCCCTACAGATGAATTTTTAACTGAACATCATCATTCTGATTCTGATGATTCCTCTGGTTCAGAGGATTCTGTCTCAGAGGTTGATGCTGATAAATCTTCATATTTATTTAAAATGGAATTTATTCGTTCTTTGCTTAAAGAAGTCCTAATTGCTTTAGAAATAGAGGATTCTGGTCCTCTTGATACTAAATCTAAACGTTTAAATAAGGTTTTTAAAACTCCTGTAGTTATTCCAGAAGTTTTTCCTGTCCCTGATGCTATTTCTGTTAATTCATTTACTACTCCTAAACGTTTTAAGCAATTATATCCTGTGCCGCCTGACAGATTAGAATTTTGGGACAAGATCCCTAAAGTTGATGGGGCTATTTCTACCCTTGCTAAACGTACTACTATTCCTACGTCAGATGGTACTTCGTTTAAGGATCCTCTAGATAGGAAAATGGAGTCCTTTCTAAGAAAAGCTTATCTGTGTTCAGGTAATCTTCTTAGACCTGCTATATCTTTGGCTGATGTTGCTGCAGCTTCAACTTTTTGGTTGGAAACTTTAGCGCAACAAGTAACACATCGTGATTCTCATGATATTATTATTCTTCTTCAGCATGCTAATAATTTTATCTGTGATGCCATTTTTGATATTATCAGAGTTGATGTCAGGTTTATGTCTCTAGCTATTTTAGCTAGAAGAGCTTTATGGCTTAAAACTTGGAATGCTGATATGGCTTCTAAATCAACTTTACTTTCCATTTCTTTCCAGGGTAACAAATTATTTGGTTCTCAGTTGGATTCCATTATTTCAACTGTTACTGGTGGGAAAGGAACTTTTTTACCACAGGATAAAAAATCTAAAGGTAAAAACAGGGCTAATAATCGTTTTCGTTCCTTTCGTTTCAACAAAGAACAAAAGCCTGATCCTTCATCCTCAGGAGCAGTTTCAGTTTGGAGACCATCTCCAGTCTGGAATAAATCCAAGCCAGCTAGAAAGGCAAAGCCTGCTTCTAAGTCCACATGAAGGTGCGGCCCTCATTCCAGCTCAGCTGGTAGGGGGCAGGTTACGTTTTTTCAAGGAAATTTGGATCAATTCTGTTCACAATCTTTGGATTCAGAGCATTGTTTCAGAAGGGTACAGAATTGGTTTCAAGTTGAGACCTCCTGCAAAGAGATTTTTTCTTTCCCGTGTCCCAGCAAATCCAGTAAAAGCTCAAGCATTTCTGAAATGTGTTTCAGATCTAGAGTTGACTGGAGTAATTATGCCAGTTCCAGTTCCGGAACAGGGGATGGGGTTTTATTCAAATCTCTTCATTGTACCAAAGAAGGAGAATTCCTTCAGACCAGTTCTGGATCTAAAAATATTGATTCGTTATGTAAGGATACCAACGTTCAAGATGGTAACTGTAAGGACTATCTTACCTTTTGTTCAGCAAGGGAATTATATGTCCACAATAGATTTACAGGATGCATATCTGCATATTCCGATTCATCCAGATCACTATCAGTTTCTGAGATTCTCTTTCCTAGACAAGCATTACCAGTTTGTGGCTCTGCCGTTTGGCCTAGCTACAGCTCCAAGAATTTTTACAAAGGTTCTCGGTGCCCTGCTGTCTGTAATCAGAGAACAGGGTATTGTGGTATTTCCTTATTTGGACGATATTTTGGTACTTGCTCAGTCTTTACATTTAGCAGAATCTCATACGAATCGACTTGTGTTGTTTCTTCAAGATCATGGTTGGAGGATCAATTTACCAAAAAGTTCTTTGATTCCTCAGACAAAGGTAACCTTTCTGGGTTTCCAGATGGATTCAGTGTCCATGACTCTGTCTTTAACAGACAAGAGACGTTTAAAATTGATTACAGCTTGTCGAAACCTTCAGTCTCAATCATTCCCTTCGGTAGCCTTATGCATGGAAATTCTAGGTCTTATGACTGCTGCATCGGACGCGATCCCCTTTGCTCGTTTTCACATGCGACCTCTTCAGCTCTGTGTGCTGAAGCAATGGTGCAAGGATTACACGAAGATATCTCAATTAATATCTTTAAAACCGATTGTTCGACACTCTCTAACATGGTGGACAGATCACCATCGTTTAATTCAGGGGGCTTCTTTTGTGCTTCCGACCTGGACTGTAATTTCAACAGATGCAAGTCTCACAGGTTGGGGAGCTGTGTGGGGATCTCTGACGGCACAAGGAGTTTGGGAATCTCAGGAGGTGAGATTACCGATCAATATTTTGGAACTCCGTGCAATTTTCAGAGCTCTTCAGTTTTGGCCTCTTCTGAAGAGAGAATCGTTCATTTGTTTTCAGACAGACAATGTCACAACTGTGGCATACATCAATCATCAAGGAGGGACTCACAGTCCTCTGGCTATGAAAGAAGTATCTCGAATTTTGGTTTGGGCGGAATCCAGCTCCTGTCTAATCTCTGCGGTTCATATTCCAGGTGTAGACAATTGGGAAGCGGATTATCTCAGTCGCCAAACGTTGCATCCGGGCGAATGGTCTCTTCACCCAGAGGTATTTCTTCAGATTGTTCAAATGTGGGAACTTCCAGAAATAGATCTGATGGCGTCCCATCTAAACAAGAAACTTCCCAGGTATCTGTCCAGATCCCGGGATCCTCAGGCGGAGGCAGTGGATGCATTATCACTTCCTTGGAAGTATCATCCTGCCTATATCTTTCCGCCTCTAGTTCTTCTTCCAAGAGTAATCTCCAAGATTCTGAAGGAATGCTCGTTTGTTCTGCTGGTAGCTCCGGCATGGCCTCACAGGTTTTGGTATGCGGATCTTGTCTGGATGGCCTCTTGCCAACCGTGGACTCTTCCGTTAAGACCAGACCTTCTGTCACAAGGTCCTTTTTTCCATCAGGATCTGAAATCCTTAAATTTAAAGGTATGGAGATTGAACGCTTGATTCTTGGTCAAAGAGGTTTCTCTGACTCTGTGATTAATACTATGTTACAGGCTCGTAAATCTGTATCTCGAGAGATATATTATAGAGTCTGGAAGACTTATATTTCTTGGTGTCTTTCTCATCATTTTTCCTGGCATTCTTTTAGAATACCGAGAATTTTACAGTTCCTTAAGGATGGTTTAGATAAGGGTTTGTCCGCAAGTTCTTTGAAAGGACAAATCTCTGCTCTTTCTGTTCTTTTTCACAGAAAGATTGCTATTCTTCCTGATATTCATTGTTTTGTACAAGCTTTGGTTCGTATAAAACCTGTCATTAAGTCAATTTCTCCTCCTTGGAGTTTGAATTTGGTTCTGGGAGCTCTTCAAGCTCCTCCGTTTGAACCTATGCATTCATTGGACATTAAATTACTTTCTTGGAAAGTTTTGTTCCTTTTGGCCATCTCTTCTGCCAGAAGAGTTTCTGAATTATCTGCTCTTTCTTGTGAGTCTCCTTTTCTGATTTTTCATCAGGATAAGGCGGTGTTGCGAACTTCTTTTGAATTTTTACCTAAAGTTGTGAATTCCAACAACATTAGTAGAGAAATTGTGGTTCCTTCATTATGTCCTAATCCTAAGAATTCTAAGGAGAAATCGTTGCATTCTTTGGATGTTGTTAGAGCTTTGAAATATTATGTTGAAGCTACGAAATCTTTTCGTAAGACTTCTAGTCTATTTGTTATCTTTTCCGGTTCTAGAAAAGGCCAGAAAGCTTCTGCCATTTCTTTGGCATCTTGGTTGAAATCTTTAATTCATCTTGCCTATGTTGAGTCGGGTAAAACTCCGCCTCAGAGAATTACAGCTCATTCTACTAGGTCAGTTTCTACTTCCTGGGCGTTTAGGAATGAAGCTTCGGTTGACCAGATCTGCAAAGCAGCGACTTGGTCCTCTTTGCATACTTTTACTAAATTCTACCATTTTGATGTATTTTCTTCTTCTGAAGCAGTTTTTGGTAGAAAAGTACTTCAGGCAGCGGTTTCAGTTTGAATCTTCTGCTTATGTTTTTCGTTAAACTTTATTTTGGGTGTGGATTATTTTCAGCAGGAATTGGCTGTCTTTATTTTATCCCTCCCTCTCTAGTGACTCTTGTGTGGAAAGATCCACTTCTTGGGTAGTCATTATCCCATACGTCACTAGCTCATGGACTCTTGCTAATTACATGAAAGAAAACATAATTTATGTAAGAACTTACCTGATAAATTCATTTCTTTCATATTAGCAAGAGTCCATGAGGCCTGCCCTTTTTTTGTGGTGGTTATGATTTTGTATAAAGCACAATTATTCCAATTCCTTATTTTATATGCTTTCGCACTTTTTTTCTTATCACCCCACTTCTTGGCTATTCGTTAAACTGAATTGTGGGTGTGGTGAGGGGTGTATTTGTAGGCATTTTGAGGTTTGGGAAACTTTGCCCCTCCTGGTAGGAATGTATATCCCATACGTCACTAGCTCATCGACTCTTGCTAATATGAAAGAAATGAATTTATCAGGTAAGTTCTTACATAAATTATGTTTTTTTATCTTTTCTGGTTCTAGTAAAGGTCAGAAGTCTTCTGCCGTTTCTTTGGTTTCGTGGTTAAAACTTTTGATTCATCAAACCTTTTTGGAGTCGGGTCAAGACCGCCTCAGAGAATTACAGCTCATTCTACTAGTTCAGTTTCCACTTCCTGGGCTTTTAAGAATGAAGCTTCAGTTGATCAGATTTGCAAAGCTGCTACTTGGTCTTCTTTGCATACATTTACTAAATTCTACCATTGTGATGTATTTGCTTCTTCGGAAGCAGTTTTTGGTAGAAGAGTTCTTCAGGCAACTGTTTCAGTTTGATTCTTCTGCTTTTGATTTGTTTTTTTCCTTTAATTTATGAGAATAAACTTATATTTTGGGTTGTGGATTATTTTTTCCAGCGGAAAAAGGCTGTTTTTATTTTTATCCCTCCCTCTCTAGTGACTCTTGCGTGGAGTTCCACATCTTGGGTATTGCTATCCCATACGTCACTAGCTCATGGACTCTTGCCAATTACGTGAAATAAAACATAATTTATGTAAGACCTTACCTGATAAATTCATTTCTTTCATATTGGCAAGAGTCCATGAGGCCGACCCTTTTTTTATGGTGAATATGATTTTTTTTGTATAAAGCACAATTATTTCCAAATTCTTTTGTTGATGCTTTATTAATCCTTTCTTTATCACCCCACTTCTTGGCTATTCGTTAAACTGAATTGTGGGTGTGGTGAGGGGTGTATTTATAGGCATTTTGAGGTTTGGGAAACTTTGCCCCTCCTGGTAGGATTGTATATCCCATACGTCATTAGCTCATGGACTCTTGCCAATATGAAATAAATTAATTTATCAGGTAAGTTCTTACATAAAGTATGTTTTTGAAATAAAGATAGCAAGAGAACAAAGAAAAATTTATAATAGGAGTAAATTAGAAAGTTGTTTAAAATTGACTGCTCTATCTTAATCATTAAAGAAAAAAAAATTGGGTTTAGTATCCCTTTAAGGTTACTTGATACAATATTGTTATATATTATGTTATATTTTGCATGCCCTTTTTGTAATATTATTAAAGATGAATAAATATAAAAAAAGAGTACTAGAAAATATCACATGAGCATCTCTGTATAAAAAATAAGTTGCAGCTTTGTATTAGTTTCCAGCAATCCTTTTATAGCACTATCACTGCTCTTCCCTCAAAAAGCTAACACTGTACCCACTTCTCTATCTTGTCCATATACAATCTTCCTCTTTTCTTCTGCTTTGTTTTGCAGCTCAATGTTCTTGTAATGTTGAACTCCTGTCTAAGTTTACCTATATCTTCCCTTGATAGCTGGTGAATGCATACGTCATGACAAGCCGAGAGCCTCCTCTAAACAACGCTGCATGTCGTCTCCTCCTAGACATCATGCCAGGGCTGGAAACCGCTGTTGTGTTCCAGGAGAAGGTCTGAGCACACATGATTTATTTTGCAGGCTACACAGCATTGCAGGATAGTCTAGGGGACCTACAACATCTATGTAAAGGTTACAATAATTCAAAGTGTTTTATTTTTAGAGGTACTTGCTGGGAAAGGAACACTGGAAATTAGTGGTTTAGTCCATAAATACCCTTTAAGTTTTTTTGTTTCTCACTCGGTCATCATACACAACTTAGGTGATTGCTTCTCTGTACAGATACTTAATGTTTTATCTTGGCTTTAGGAGGGAATTGTGGAGAACCTCTTTAAGTGGGCACGGGAAGCTGATCAGCCACTGCGTACCTATTCTATAGGGCTACTTGGAGGGGCAATGGAAAACCAAGACATTGCGGCAAACTACAGGGATGAAAACTCACAGATGGTAAAGTGATGATGCTTTGTATGTTTGTGCTTATGAGAGTGATGGAATGACTGGTGGATAGGTAGACTAACAGATAGTAAAGTGAGTGAGAAATAGAGACGTGTGTATGTAAGGGATTCTTTGGAATGCTTGGAAATCCTTTGGCATTGACATCCACTCAAAATTTACATTAACTCTTCTGTCTTCTAACCACTGCAGGTGGCTTTGGTTCTTCGTAGGTTGCGAGAGCTGCAATCTCAGGATGCCACATGTAAACTAGAAACAAAGCGCCAAAGTCCACGCAAACCTCTTGGCGATCCCCTTCTTCCTCTAGATGAAGAAGCAGTGGACATGGACTACGGGGAAACTCCATTGGATACAGGGCCCCAAGATGCACAGATAAAACTGTCCTTTCACTTGGAAACCACCCCAATGTCAGGGGCTGTGATAAACTCTGTGGGGAGCAGCTTCTCACGCAGGACAAAACCGGATGCAGATCCTCACCGCAAAATAAAGCACAAGCTTAGTTTCGCTGACACAGAGCGAGCAACTAGTGAGTTATCCAACAGCAGCTGGTCAGAGATGTCTGTATGGGTCATTGGCACAAATTACAGCCTTTTCCCTTTAACACCAGCGATTGAGCAAAGGCTGATTCTCCAGTATCTCACCCCACTTGGAGAGTATCAGGAGGTGAGTTGTTGAGAGATTAACGATTAGCTTGGGGGAAATCCGGGGTGGATAAGTGAAGTGTATCAGTACAGAATGCATGTTCAGAAAGGGTGGTAGGATCTGTTATTGTTGGAAATATTTTAAAGTGTCATCCTTCCTCTCTCCAATTTATCCATCAGCTGCTCCCCATCTTTATGCAAATGGGTTCCCGCGAACTAATGATGTATTACATTGATCTAAAGCGTACCAATGACGTACTGCTCACCTTCGAAGCCCTCAAGGTACAGTAAGAGCAGAGAATACTCTGCCGTCCCCAACAGGTCTATTTTCCCTTTCTGCCTTCTGCTTCTTACTCTCTCTTGTATTGTTACACAGCACCTGGCCTCTCTTCTCCTTCACAACAAGTTTGCAGCAGAGTTTGTTGCTCATGGAGGTGTCCAGAAGTTGCTGGAGATTCCTCGGCCTTCTATGGCGGCCACTGGAGTGTCTATGTGTTTATACTATTTGTCCTACAATCAGGATGCAATGGAGAGGGTGAGTAGGGATGTGGAGCCACTCTATTAAGTGCCTAGACCATGAGAGGGGGTGGGGGGGAGAATTACTTTTCCTGGCTTTTTATATATACAAAGCAAATCAGAGAAAGTAAGGTTTATATACTGTAGTTGTATTTACTTTAACATGTATTACAGTCCGTTAGGATTGGTTCAACAAATGTACTAATAACACATATAGGTCCAGAAAGGAACCCCTTGCATAGGAGAAAGACTTGCTCGTTATCCAAGAAGGTATAATATTGGAGACAATGTTGCTTTTTAACTTACGCCTCTATTCTGGGAGTCATTCCCAAACTGCACTCTTAGCTTGCTTGACATTCACTTTAAAAGTGATAAATATCCATTAGTTACTTATAACATACTGTGCCTCTTAAATCAAGACACTGGATTCAGCAAACATTGATAACGCCTCGGCCGGCAACAATAGGGATACTTAAAAATGTGAATGTTACACAAGAAATGGAGCAACAAGCGGTAGTGAGACCTAAGAAACAGAGAACACCTACAAACAGACCAACAGGGACAAAATATGCACCAACAGCATTGAACACACAGGGACCACCTATATCAGACATAGAACAGGTTTTTCCCATGAATCTGGCCCTGTCATCAATTCCCATAGAACAGAAAACTCAGGATAGGTACCCACTACGGGGGCTACAAGCCCAAAGCAAGTACAAATAGGTAATGTGATAAATTTATCATATAAAGATTTGACCAAGGAGCAGCTAAAAGTCTTGGGATATGGTCTTACATTTGCCCCCACTGGTGAGTTTGAAGTCTTTCAGACAATGATCAATGTAAATAGTTTAATTGGAAATATAACCCTGAAAAAACATTTTTCAGGTAAGGAGGACGCGGACTACACACCACTGGTGAATGATGTTTCTAACATCAATAGGGAGATGCAAAGGTTAACTTTTATGGATAAATGTGATGCTACGGCTCTGCAAGAACTACAGTTTGAGACTGATTGTCAGGGCAGAATTACTAAGGGTACATCTATGAAACTAAAATCTAAATTCTATCCTATTCACTCCAGAGGAGATATTATAAAAACTTTTCCCAACCAAATTGAGAAAGATTTGATAATTCTAAAGACTACAGGGAGTACCTTTAAACACAACATAACAAACAAGGAAAGAATAGCCCTGAAACAATTACAGGAAGATAATAACATTGTCATTAAGAATGTAGATAAGGGGGGCACGGTTGTAATAATGGATAAGACGACATATATAGAGGAAGCTCTTAGACAGTTGAACAACACGGATAATTACATGATATTACCAGGGGACCCCACTTTGAGGTTCAAAGAGGAGTTGTGTCATCCTTGGATGAGGGGATGGAACAGGGGTACATTGATGCAAAAACAGCTGAATATCTACTTGTGGAAAAATCTAAGAATATCCCTGTTTCACCATCTCCCCAAGGTTCATAAATCCTTAAGTAAAGTTACAAGATCGCCCAATAGTAAGTGGAATCGGGTCATTGTTTGAGCATTTGTCCCAATTGCTCGACTCCATGTTACAACCCTTTGTAATTTCTATGCCCTCATACATAAGACACCAAACACGTGTTGAATTTAATGCAAAGCATTAAATGGGAAGACAATTTCTGCTTGGTCACGGTAGATGCCATATCGTATTCATCAATACCTCATGAGGAGGCTATTAAAGCGATAGTTTTATTTAAGCAAATATTCAGAATATTCATATGGGTTTCAGGATTGTTATTCAGGTCACTAGATTCCTCCTTACCCACAATATTTTTCAGTTCCAAGATGTCTGTCTTGAAACAGTGATGGGGGTCAGATTTGCCCCCTCGCACACAGCCTATTTTTAGGTTGGTTGGAATACTTCCACATCTTTGGAGATAGAAACACATACAAAAATGAGATTCACATATATGGCAGATACATTGATTATCTCCTCTTTATATGGAAGGGGAGAGAACAGGATGTTGCTTCTTTTGGTAACATGCTCAACAATAACCAAATTGGTCTTAGTTTCACTTTTGAGACCAATTGTGAGAAAATTAACTATTTGGATGTTACCTTGATTGGCTCTAAAGAGAAGGTGCTAACTTAGATTTATAGGAAACCCATCTCTGGAAATTCCTTGCTTCATGGAAAAAGTTTCCACCCTAAATACACAGCTGCAGCAGTAGCAAAAGGGGAATTTGTATGTTTAAAATACAGCTGCACTGAACCAAATGACTCTGGCCATGAAGCAAACGAATTGGAACATTGACTGAGAGAGAGGGGTTACTCTACTAAGACCATCTGTATTGCAAGAAAACAGGTAGAGGGAATACAAAGGCCTTCCCTTTTGGGAGATAAAAAAAAGACAAGTACAAACCTTTCAAAGATGTGAACTTTGTCACTAGTTATAGTGTACAGTTTCCTCAAATTTCACAAATAATATGGAAACATTTTCACATCCTGGAAGTGGATGATAAACTGATAGAATTGGCTAAGAATTGTGTTAGATGTAGTTCCAAAAAATGCTCCACATTGGGGTCCTTACTGTCTCTCAACTTATTAAAAACCATCAGGGCATCAGCTTGGTTGACCAGCACAGGCATGTACAACTGTGGCCACAGGAAGTGCAGGACTTGTGAATTTCTGGATAGAACAAAAACTTTCACCTCACATACAACAGGGGAAGAATTTAGGATAAAATCATGCATGAATTGTATGTCAACCGAGGTCATCTATATGCTGAGATGCCAAACTTGTGAAGTTCAATATATAGGACTCACCTCAAGAGACATAAAATCACGTATGAGGGAACATCTGTCTACAATCTCACGAGGAAGATCCACTACATTATTAGTACGACACTTTGTAGAAAGACATAAGGGAGAAATACACACACTAAGGTGGTGTGCAATAGAAAAAGTCAAGTTGCCCAAGAGAGTGAGAGATCTGGAAAAATTTCTAGCCAAACGGGAGGCCTACTGGATGTTCAGGCTTAGAACCAGGCATCCAGAGGGCTTCAACTCCAGATATGACCTAATAAATAATTGGGAGTAGCTTTGTATACTGGTTTTAGGTAGTTTTCTCAGTGTTGGCCAAACATATATTTTTTGGTTTCCATCCCACCTCTTCCAACCCTTTCCCATCCCCCCCTTCACAATCTCCTTGCCCTTCACCTCTTCCAGTTACATATCTCCTGATTTTCTAGATCTCTACAGTTTAGTATTATACTTATTTTTATTGAGTAATATACTCTAATTTTCTTCAGCCCAGGTGTACATACTAGCCCCCACTAAGTCCCATTTATACACAGAAGATACAGGGTACTGTCCCTATATACAGGGTTCTACATTTATTACGCTTCCTTTAGCATATCCTAATCATATCATCGCATATTTGTATATACTATGTTTCCCCTTGATATAGGTTAATCTGTATAGCCATAGGTGTATTCAGTCAGGCATTTGCATGTATTTCAACTGAAGTGACTCACACTGACATTGAGGATTGTTGTTCTCAATTACAAATAATATTTATCTATGTTATCAGCCAGTTCTAACATTGTATAGACAGTCCTTGTATTGGCACTATATCTCTAAGGGCATGAACAATAGCGAGGGGAGGAGCTTATGATTATCCAATCATTTTTACCTTTTAGGTCTTTTTAAACACAGTGGTGATGGCATCTAATTAGGCTATGATTACGGCATTTTGCCGAAACGCGTAAGCCCTTTTTGCTACGCTCCTCTATGCTACTTATTGTATGGGAGCCTGCTGTCCTATATTTTTAAATGATTTACAATAAAGTTGAATTTTTTACAGAATGAGCGGTGGTGAATTTTCCTTCCTATCTTTGTGATTTTTATATATACATGCATAGGTTGACAAAGCGCCCATTACTTTGCATATTTGCAAATTAAGGAGCAAATCACTTTTTGTTTGAGTATAGAGAATATCCTATTTCACGGTAAATGTCAATTGACCCCCTCTGTATGTTACAGCTTTAGTTTATGGTAATAAATATGGGAGGACCCAAAGGTTTATCTTTATCTCTGCCAGAATCTCCTCGTTTAACCCCTTAATGACCACAACACTTTTCCATTTTCTGTCCGTTTGGGACCAAGGCTATTTTTACATTTTTGCGGTGTTTGTGTTTAGCTGTAATTTTCCTCTTACTCATTTACTGTACCCACACATATTATATACCATTTTCTCGCCATTAAATGGACTTTCTAAAGATACCGTTATTTTCATCATAGCTTATAATTTACTATAAAAAAATTTAATAAAATATGAGTAAAAATGGAAAAAAACACACTTTTTCTAACTTTGACCCCCAAAATCTGTTACATATCTACAACCACCAAAAAACACCTATGCTAAATAGTTTCTAAATTTTGTCCTGAGTTTAGAAATACCAAATGTTTACATGTTTTTTGCTTTTTTTTCAAGTTATAGGGCTATAAATACAAGTAGCACTTTGCTATTTCCAAACCATTTTCTTTCAAAATTAGCGCTAATTACATTAGAACACTAATATCTTTCAGGAATCCCCTGAATATCCATTGACATGTATATATTTTTTTGTAGTAGACATCCCAAAGTATTGATCTATTGTTCACTTTTTCACAAATTTTTTCACAATTTTAGGTTTCTCACTGAAATCATTTACAAACAGCTTGTGCAATTATGGCACAAATGGTTGTAAATGCTTCTCTGGGATCCCCTTTGTTCAGAAATAGCAGACATATATGGCTTTGGCATTGCTTTTTGGTAATTAGAAGGCCGCTAAATGCCGCTGCGCACCAGACATGTATTATGCCCAGCAGTGCAGGGGTTAATTAGGGAGCTTGTAGGGAGCTTGTAGGGTTAATTTTAGCTTTAGTGTAGTAGACAACCCAAAGTATTGATCTAGGCCCATTTTGGTATATTTCATGCCACCATTTTACCACCAAATGCGATCAAATAATAAAAAAAAACACGTTAATTTTTTCACAATTTTAGGTTTCTCACTGGAATTATTTACAAACAGCTTGTGCAACTATGGCACAAATGTTTGTAAATGCTTCTCTGGGATCCCCTTTGTTCAGAAATAGCAGACATATGACTTTGGCGTTGCTTTCTGGTAATTAGAAGGCTGCTAAATGCTGCTGCGCATCACACGTGTATTATGGCTAGCAGTGAAGGGGTTAATTAGGTAGTTTGTAGGGAGCTTGCAGGGTTAATTTTAGCTTTAGTGTAGAGATCAGCCTCCCACCTGACACATCAGACCCCCTGATACCTCCCAAACAGCTCCCTTCCCTCCCCCACCCCACAATTGTCCCCGCCATCTTAAGTACTGGCAGAAAGTCTGCCAGTACTAAAATAAAAGGTTTTTTTGTTATTGCTTTTTTTTTATTTTTTCAAGCATATTTACATATGCTGTGGTGTAGCATTCCCCCCCCCCCCCCCCCCCAAAACAGCTCTCTAATCCTCCCCATCTGCCTTATTGGGGGCCATCTTGGGTACTGGCAGCTGTCTGCCAGTACCCATTTTGCAAAATAAAAAGTTTTTTTTTTTGTTTTCTGTAGTGTAGCTTCCCCCCCACAGAACAACCCCCACCACCTGCCTGATCTTTTTTTTTTTCAACTTTTTTTCCCCTTTTCTGTCAATTTTACTGCAACTTTTTCTGTAGTGCGTTTCCCACCCGCTCCCTCCCTGTGCACGCCCCCACCCTCCCCGTGCACGCCCCCACCCTCCCCGTGCACGCGCCCGTGTCCGTGCGTGCCCCTGGACATCCCCGCCCCCCTCAGCATCATCCAGGGCCATCGATGGCCGCCACCCGCCTCCCACACCGGCTCCCACCCACCAACGAACCTAGCCGTTAATGTCCGGTGCAGAGAGGGCCACAGAGTGGCTCTCTCTGCATCAGATGGCTAAAAATGGTTATTGCAGGATGCCTCAATATCGAGGCATCACTGCAATAACCGGAAAGCAGCTGGAACCGAGCAGGATCGCTTCCAGCTGCTTTCCACACCGAGGACGTGCAGGGTACGTCCTCAGGCATTAACAGTTTATTTTTTGAGGACGTACCCTGCACGTCCTCGGTCGTTAAGGGGTTAAATAAGGAGCAATATGATGTCCTAAATATCCTGTGGGCAATATGAAAATGCCAATTATTTAAACCATTATTATTTAAACAATTATACATCAACTTTCAAATGCTAAAAGGAGGAGTACTGAGTTTGTCTATATTTCAGCCCAAACTAAATTTGTTCATCCATGAGACCACTTAATTTAAATGTAATGCGTTTCTCTTTTAAATAAAGAATAAAATAGTCCTCTACATCCAGGTTCTTCATGTGCAGAGTTTAGGAACCACTTACAGACCAGATTTCCAGCGTATCTGAAAAATAGTGCAGGTGATATAATCAGTTGCTCAGTAACCATGGTTACCAAGATGCTCTTTTCCATGGTAGCACTAAAAATCTAGTAGTCGGTCCTGAGGACAAGATTGGGGGGAGAAAACTGACCTGCATCTAGAGGACCATATTAGCTATCAGAAACTCTAATCTTTATTATAAGAGTTGCTCAACTGTGTTGTCTTTATTTAAGAGACAACACAGCTCTTATTGAGCAGCTCTTATTGTAAAGATTAGAGTCTCTTAGAGTCATAATTTTCTTATGGACAATAAAGTCAACATTAAACTTGTGATCTAGATCACGTATACAATTTTAAACAACTTTCCAATTTACTTCTGTTATCTGCTTTGCTTTATTCTCATGTATATGTAGGGTCAGGAGCAGCATTTCACTACCTGATGTGTTCAGTTAGTTCCCAGTGGTGCATTGCTGCCTCTTGAACAAAGGATACCAAGATATTGAAGCATCTTGGTAAAGAAAATAAATTGCAAAGTTGTTTAAATTTGTATGTGTTATCGCAATCAGAAAATAAACATTGCGTTTTCTTTCCTAAGACATGGAGAGTCCACAACGTCATTCCAATTACTAGTGGGATATTCAACTCCCGGACAGCAGGAGGAGGCAAAGAGCATCCCAGCAAAGCTGTTAATTGCAACTGCCTTACCCATAACCCCCAGTAATTTATTTTGCCTCTGTCAATGGAGGTTGCACAAAGTTGGTGTCTGAAGATTTTAATCCTTTTATGGGTACTTTTCCCTGCAAGCAAGGATTGGGGTCTAGCTGTGTCCATGTCAATCTCTTGAGTAAGAGTATTGGTGGCTTTTAGCAGTTAAAAGGCGGCAAGGAAGTCTTTGCTTTACTTTTAACACCTTGCTACCCCTTTGCAGAAAGTCAGTTAGTTACTCTGCTCTTTCTTTTTCTACAGGTATATGACCGGAGTAAAGTGCCTGTCACGCCTAAGGATCAGCATCCATCATGCAATTAAATCTAAGGTAAGTGTTTTTGTCTTCTAGGTACAGAAGGATACCAGCACTTAGTAGGTTAATCCTCTTTTCAGATCCTTAATTTGGGACTTAATACTTCTAATTAGTTGAGTCATTTTAGGACATGACACTTAGGTTTATGAGTCAGTTCATATGGGCATTTTCACTTGGCTAGGGAGTTTAAGGGTTAATAATAAAGGATTCTTTGTTAGATACTTAACATTTTATTATGCTTCTAGGAGGCTTACATTGTTATTTTACTTTATTGGGCTACCGGATCTCATGTACTGTTTAACAGTCTTAATAATTTAAGCCGTTTTTGAAACGGCAGTTTTTTTCACGCTCTTATTAGAGCGGAGTATATTTCTGTGACGCTGTTTATTTTATGTTCCGATCACATGGGGACCGCATTTCCGCTTTTGCAGGGCGGTTATACAGATAGTGCAGCTGTCTTTGCTTGGACATTTTGGGAATTGGCTTCTGTTAATCAGCTATCCTGAGTTCCAGAGACAAATAACTTCTAGAAAGTTTACCCTTACTAGTGGGACATTCTTTCTGGCCGGTAGGAGCCTCAGGCATCATAGGCAGTTTTATTAAAGTTTATCTAAAAATCGATTGCAATTTTTATTTGCTATGTTTAAATTTAATCTTTCTTAAGAATTTAAAGTTTTTATTTGGCATTAAGAATTTTCTATATTTGTACATTGCTTGTGGGACCGTTATCTAGACTATGGATACAGATCAGGATCAATCTATCTCTATGGATAGATGTTTACTTTGCTTAAACCAGATTGCCCTACCTAAAGTATGCAGTTTTGTTCATCTTGTTTAGCAAAAACTTTAAAATGCAAAGAAAAAAATCTCCCTTATGAGCTAAGGATTCTGCTGTGTGTGACATGCATCAGCTTTCTCCTCAGACGTCCCAAGCCTTAGTTGTTTCTCATACTGTGCCTTTTATGTCCTATCATCCACCTGGGGGTGTTTATTTACCTGGGGATTTTGCTGCTCAGGTTTCTTCTGCAGCAACTGTGGCTTTGTCAGCTTTCCCTGCATTGGGTAAGCATAAGAGAAAATCTAAATATTTGCCTGATACTAAGGTTTCTGACTCTAGGACTGCATTAGCCACTCTTGCTCAGATGTCTGATGAGGAGAATACTTCAGTATCTTCTGAAGGTGAGATCTCAGACTCTGACACTTTAGCAGACAAATCTTCAGACTCTGAAGAGGTTAATTTTAGATTTAAGCTTGAAAACCTCTGGTTACTATTGAAGGAGGTTCTAGCTACTTTAGACAACTCTGAACCTTCAGTTACTGTCAACCCCACAAAGTCTTCTAGGATTATATTCAAATCTATTTGTGGTTCCCAAAAAGGAGGGAAGTTTTCGGCCCATTCTAGACCTCAAGTGTCTCAACAAATTCCTTAGGGTTCCATCCTTCAACATGGAAACTATTTGTTCCATTCTTCCTTTGGTACAGGAAGGTCAGTTTATGAGGACCATAGACCTGAAGGACTCATACCTTCATGTTCCCATTCACAGGGAACACCATCAGTATCTGAGTTTTGCCTTTCTGGACAAGCACTTTCAATTTGTTGCACTTCCATTTGGTCTGGCCACGGCTCCCAGAATATTCACATAGGTTCTGGGGGTGCTGTTGGCTGTGATCAGATCCCAGGGAATTGTTGTGGCGCCTTATCTAGACATCTTGGTTCAGGCTTCATCTTCTTGCTTCCTGCCTTTCTCTCCAGTTTGCCTTTCGTCCATCTGTGGCTCAATGCATGGAGGTTATTGGTCTGATGGTGACATCCATGGACATCATTCCTTTTGCTCTGTTCCATCTATGACCGCTGCAACTTTGTATTCTCCGTCAATGGAATTAAGATCATTCGGCTTTATCTCAGAAGATAAAACTGGACCCTCTAACAAGAGACTCTCGTGGTGGGTGTCATAGGAACATCTGTCTCAGGGCACTTGCTTTCTGCGACCTTCCTGGTAAATTATGACTACGGACACCAGCCTGTCGGGCTGCGGAGCTGTTTGGGGCCCTCTAAAGGCTCAGGGCCTGTAGTCTCGGGAAGAGTCCTCTCTTTCCATTAACATATTGGAGTTGAGAGCTATCTTCAATGCCTTATCAGCTTGGCCTCAACTGTCTTTGGTCCGGTTTATAAGATTCCAATTGGACAAGTTTAATTTGTTTGGCTTATGAGACTGCTGGACATCAGCCTCCTGAGAGAATTACGGCTCATTCTACTAGGGCTGTCAACTCTTCTTGGTCTTTCAAAAATGAAGCTTCTGTGGAACAGATTTTGCAAGGTGGCAGCATGGTCCTCTTTGCATTATTTTTCCAAATTCTACAAATTTCATACTTTTGCCTCGGCTGAGGCTTCCTTTTGGGAGAAAGGTTCTTCAAGCGGTGGTACCTTCTGCTTAGGTCCTCCTGTCTTTTTTCTCCCTCCCTATTCATTCTATGTCCTCTTGCTTGGGTATTGGTTCCCACTAGTAATTGGAATTACGTTGTGGACTCTCCATGTCTTAGGAAAGAAAACAAAATGTATGCTTACCAGATAAATTTCTTTTTTTCCGGACATGCAGAGTCCACGAACCCACCCTCTTGTTTAATTATAATTTGGCAGTTTGAGTAAACCTCAGGCACTTTTTTCACCCTTGTGTTTTTTCCTTTTCCATTTCCTTTGGCTGAATAACTGGGGGTTATGGGTAAGGCAGTTACACTTAACAGCTTTGCTGGGGTGCTCTTTGCCTCCTCCTGCTGGGCAGGAAATGAATATCCCACTAGTAATTGGAATGACTTTGTGGACTCTCCATGTTCGGAAAGAAAGAAATGTGTCAGGTGCCACTTACCAGCCCTTTATTCCAGCTTTTCAAATCTCCTTGCAGAGCAGTTATACAATAATATTAGGCCTTGCACTGACCTAATCACCTCAAACAATTAATAAAAAAATTATGAACGTGCTAGATACTTTAGAATTTCAAAACTTTGACCATATGTTACATTTTTTTATGTACTGATATTATTATGATTGAGTTATTTATTTACTATTTGTGCCCCCCTCTAGAAGAATACCTGCCGGCACCCATGCTTAAAGGGATATAGTAATTCAGAACTGCCAGGCTGACTTTTTCTGTAGTATGTACACAGAGTACCATGTAGAATTTGTTTAAATCTGCCTTGTGTCATCCTGTCTGATCTCATCCCTAGGTGTGCATGCACCCACAAAAGGTACTGGCGGACGTGGTGAGCTACACGCTCTGGCTAATGGAGTGTTCCCATGCCTCTGGCTGCTGTCATGCCACCATGTTTTTTTCCATCTGCTTCTCCTTCAGAGCGGTGCTAGAACTGTTTGACAGTCAGGACGGACTTCGTCGGCTTGTTAACCTGGTGAGGGGCAGCACCATGTGCAAAAGCAATACACAAAGAACATAGTCTCTTCTTTTTACATTTGTAATGTGTAGTATATAGAGGGAGTGCAGAATGTTGTGTGTTTTCGAGTTTGTAGTCCGTTATGCATTTATTTATTAAATGTGCAATATTGTGATGGTTTTACAAGGGGGGTGTGAAATAATTTGTTTTATAGAGGGGGAACTTTTTTTTGTTAAGGGTGGAATCTATATTGTATATTTATAGAGGAGAGAGCATAATGCGCTACACAAATCAGAAAGAGCATTTTATGTTTTATAGTGTGTGGGAGGTAAAATATTGTGCATTTTATACACACAGGAAACAATGGGGGAATGGTGGTACGAAATACCTGGAGGAGGTGTTGTGTAGGTTTTATTCTGTAGTGTATGGCTCACATTTTGGTTTGCTATACAGTACAGTTGGTGTATGCGTTAAATGGAATTGTAACATAAAATGTGTATCTTCACTTACAGATCAGCACCTTGGAGATTTTAAACCTTGAGGATCAGGGAGCTCTGCTTAGTGATGACGAGATCTTTGCGAGTCGCCAGACAGGGAAGCATACCTGTATGGCATTGCGCAGATACTTTGAGGCACATCTCGCTATCAAGGTGGAGCATGTCAAGCAATCTCTGCAGCGCACTGAGGGGGGACTCCCCATTCACCCCCAGCCACCTTTCAAGGTAGGGATAGATAAAATGTCTGAAGTAGGTTTATTTATAAATCGTGCTTGCATGTCTGATAGTTCTGTCGTTTTCATAGTCCTGCACATACACTCGGGAGCAGATTGTAGAGATGATGGAGTACCTGATTGAGTTTGGTCCATCTCAGCTCTACTGGGAGCCTGCTGAGGTTTTTCTGAAGCTGTCCTGTGTGCAACTTCTCCTGCAGCTCATCTCCATTGCCTGCAGCTGGAAGACTTATTACGCCAGGTAAAGTGGTGTACATGTGGGCAAATATATATTTGTACAGCTAAGTCATTGCACCAACTTGCACATCAATCGTACTGTCTAACAATATCTATTTCTTTCATGTAATTAACAAGAGTCCATGAGCTAGTGACGTATGGGATATACATTCCTACCAGGAGGGGCAAAGTTTCCCAAACCTTAAAATGCCTATAAATACACCCCTCACCACACCCACAAATCAGTTTTACAAACTTTGCCTCCAAGGGAGGTGGTGAAGTAAGTTTGTGCTAGATTCTACGTTGATATGCGCTCCGCAGCAAGTTGGAGCCCGGTTTTCCTCTCAGCGTGCAGTGAATGTCAGAGGGATGTGAAGAGAGTATTGCCTATTGAATGCAGTGATCTCCTTCTACGGGGTCTATTTCATAAGGTTCTCTGTTATCGGTCGTAGAGATTCATCTCTTACCTCCCTTTTCAGATCGACGATATACTCTTATATTTACCATTTCCTCTACTGATTCTCGTTTCAGTACTGGTTTGGCTTTCTACAAACATGTAGATGAGTGTCCTGGGGTAAGTAAGTCTTATTTTCTGTGACACTCTAAGCTATGGTTGGGCACTTTATTTATAAAGTTCTAAATATATGTATTCAAACATTTATTTGCCTTGACTCAGAATGTTCAACTTTCCTTATTTCCAGACAGTCAGTTTCATATTTGGGATTATGCATTGAATTATCATATTTTTTCTTACCTCAAAAATTTGACTTTTTTCCCTGTGGGCTGTTAGGCTCGCGGGGGCTGAAAATGCTTCATTTTATTGCGTCATTCTTGGCGCGGACTTTTTTGGCGCAAAAATTCTTTTCCGTTTCCGGCATCATACGTGTCGCCGGAAGTTGCGTCATTTTTTGACGTTATTTTGCGCCAAAAATGTCGGCGTTCCGGATGTGGCGTCATTTTTGGCGCCAAAAGCATTTAGGCGCCAAATAATGTGGGCGTCTTATTTGGCGCTAAAAAATATGGGCGTCGCTTTTGTCTCCACATTATTTCAGTCTCATTTTTCATTTGCTTCTGGTTGCTAGAAGCTTGATGTTTGGCATTTTTTCCCATTCCTGAAACTGTCTTATAAGGAATTTGATCTATTTTGCTTTATATGTTGTTTTTTCTCTTACATATTGCAAGATGTCTCACGTTGCATCTGAGCCAGAAGATACTACAGGAAAACCACTGCCTGCTGGATCTACCAAAGCTAAGTGTATCTGCTGTAAACTTTTGGTAGCTATTCCTCCAGCTGTTGTTTGTAATAATTGTCATGACAAACTTGTTAAAGCAGATAATATTTCCTTTAGTGATGTACCATTGCCTGTTGCAGTTCCCTCAACATCTAAGGTGCAGAATGTTCCTGATAACATAAGAGATTTTGTTTCTGAATCCATAAAGAAGGCTTTGTCTGTTATTTCTCCTTCTAGTAAACGTAAAAAGTCTTTTAAATCTTCTCTCTCTACAGATGAATTTTTAAATGAACACCATCATTCTGATTCTTTGGACTCTTCTGGTTCAGAGGATTCTATCTCAGAGATTGATGCTGATAAATCTTCATATTTATTTAAGATGGAATTTATTCGCTCTTTACTTAAAGAAGTACTAATTGCTTTAGAAATAGAGGATTCTAGTCCTCTTGATACTAATTCTATACGTTTGGATAAGGTTTTTAAAGCTCCTGCGGTTATTCCAGAAGTCTTTCCTGTTCCTAATGCTATTTCTGCTGTAATTTCCAAGGAATGGGATAAATTGGGTAATTCATTTACTCCTTCTAAACGTTTTAAGCAATTATATCCTGTTCCGCCTGACAGGTTAGAATTTTGGGACAAAATCCCTAAAGTTGATGGGGCTATTTCTACCCTTGCTAAACGTACTACCATTCCTACGTCAGATGGTACCTCGTTTAAGGATCCTTTAGATAGAAAAATTGAATCTTTTCTAAGAAAAGCTTATCTATGTTCAGGTAATCTTCTTAGACCTGCTATATCATTGGCTGATGTTGCTGCAGCTTCAACTTTTTGGTTGGAAACTCTAGCGCAACAAGTAACAAATCGTGATTCTCATGATATTATTATTCTTCTCCAGCATGCTAATAATTTCATCTGTGATGCCATTTTTGATATTATTAGAGTTGATGTTAGGTTTATGTCTCTGGCTATCTTAGCCAGAAGAGCTTTATGGCTTAAGACCTGGAATGCTGATATGGCTTCTAAATCAACTCTACTTTCCATTTCTTTCCAGGGAAACAAATTATTTGGTTCTCAGTTGGATTCTATTATTTCAACTGTTACTGGTGGGAAAGGAACTTTTTTACCACAGGATAAAAAGTCTAAAGGTAAAAACAGGGCTAACAATCGTTTTCGTTCCTTTCGTTTCAACAAAGAACAAAAGCCTGATCCTTCGTCCTCAGGAGCAGTTTCAGTTTGGAAACCATCTCCAGTCTGGAATAAATCCAAACCTGCTAGAAAGGCAAAGCCTGTTTCTAAGTTCACATGAAGGTACGGCCCTCATTCCAGTTCAGCTGGTAGGGGGCAGGTTACGTTTTTTCAAAGAAATTTGGATCAATTCTGATCACAATCTTTGGATTCAGAACATTGTTTCAGAAGGGTACAGAATTGGTTTCAAGATGAGACCTCCTGCAAAGAGATTTTTTCTTTCCCATGTCCCAGTAAATCCAGTGAAAGCTCAAGCATTTCTGAATTGTGTTTCAGATCTAGAGTTGGCTGGAGTAATTATGCCAGTTCCAGTTCCGGAACAGGGGATGGGGTTTTATTCAAATCTCTTCATTGTACCAAAGAAGGAGAATTCCTTCAGACCAGTTCTGGATCTAAAATTATTGAATCGTTATGTAAGGATACCAACGTTCAAGATGGTAACTGTAAGGACTATATTGCCTTTTGTTCAGCAAGGGAATTATATGTCCACAATAGATTTACAGGATGCATATCTGCATATTCCGATTCATCCAGATCATTATCAGTTCCTGAGATTCTCTTTTCTAGACAAGCATTACCAATTTGTGGCTCTACCGTTTGGCCTTGCTACAGCTCCAAGAATTTTCACAAAGATTCTCGGTGCCCTTCTGTCTGTAATCAGAGAACAGGGTATTGTGGTATTTCCTTATTTGGACGATATCTTGGTACTTGCTCAGTCTTTACATTTAGCAGAGTCTCATACGAATCGACTTGTGTTGTTTCTTCAAGATCATGGTTGGAGGATCAATTTACCAAAAAGTTCTTTGATTCCTCAAACAAGGGTAACCTTTCTGGGTTTCCAGATAGATTCAGTGTCCATGACTCTGTCTTTAACAGACAAGAGACGTCTAAAATTGATTACAGCTTGTCGAAACCTTCAGTCTCAATCATTCCCTTCGGTAGCCTTATGCATGGAAATTCTAGGTCTTATGACTGCTGCATCGGACGCGATCCCCTTTGCTCGTTTTCACATGCGACCTCTTCAGCTCTGTATGCTGAACCAATGGTGCAGGGATTACACGAAGATATATCAATTAATATCTTTAAAACCGATTGTTCGACACTCTCTAACGTGGTGGACAGATCACCTTCGTTTAATTCAGGGGGCTTCTTTTGTTCTTCCGACCTGGACTGTAATTTCAACAGATGCAAGTCTCACAGGTTGGGGAGCTGTGTGGATTATTTTCAGCAGGAATTGGCTGTCTTTATTTTATCCCTCCCTCTCTAGTGACTCTTGTGTGGAAAGATCCACATCTTGGGTAGTCATTATCCCATACGTCACTAGCTCATGGACTCTTGTTAATTACATGAAAGAAAACATAATTTATGTAAGAACTTACCTGATAAATTCATTTCTTTCATATTAACAAGAGTCCATGAGGCCCACCCTTTTTTGTGGTGGTTATGTTTTTTCTCCAACATAGGTGTGTCCGGTCCACGGCGTCATCCTTACTTGTGGGATATTCTCTTCCCCAACAGGAAATGGCAAAGAGCCCAGCAAAGCTGGTCACATGATCCCTCCTAGGCTCCGCCTACCCCCGTCATTCTCTTTGCCGTTGTACAGGCAACATCTCCACGGAGATGGCTTAGAGTTTTTTAGTGTTTAACTGTAGTTTTTATTATTCAATCAAGAGTTTGTTATTTTAAAATAGTGCTGGTATGTACTATTTACTCAGAAACAGAAAAGAGATGAAGATTTCTGTTTGTATGAGGAAAATGATTTTAGCACCGTAACTAAAATCCATGGCTGTTCCACACAGGACTGTTGAGAGCAATTAACTTCAGTTGGGGGAACAGTGTGCAGTCTCTTACTGCTTGAGGTATGACACATTCTAACAAGACGATGTAATGCTGGAAGCTGTCATTTTCCCTATGGGATCCGGTAAGCCATGTTTATTAAGATAGTAAATAAGGGCTTCACAAGGGCTTATTAAGACTGTAGACTTTTTCTGGGCTAAATCGATTCATTATTAACACATATTTAGCCTTGAGGAATCATTTATTCTGGGTATTTTGATATGATTATATCGGCAGGCACTGTTTTTGACACCTTATTCTTTAGGGGCTTTCCCTAATCATAGTCAGAGCCTCATTTTCGCGCCGGTATGGCGCACTTGTTTTTGAGGACAGCATGGCATGCAGCTGCATGTGTGTGGAGCTCTGTTACATAGAAAAGTCTTTCTGAAGGCATCATTGGTATCGTATTCCCCTTTGGGCTTGGTTGGGTCTCAGCAAAGCAGATTCCAGGGACTGTAAAGGGGTTAAATATAAAAACGGCTCCGGTTCCGTTATTTTAAGGGTTAAAGCTTCCAAATTTGGTGTGCAATACTTTTAAGGCTTTAAGACACTGTGGTGAAATTTTGGTGAATTTTGAACAATTCCTTCATACTTTTTCGCAATTGCAGTAATAAAGTGTGTTTAGTTTAAAATTTAAAGTGACAGTAACGGTTTTATTTTAAAACGTTTTTTGTGCTTTGTTATCAAGTTTATGCCTGTTTAACATGTCTGAACTACCAGATAGATTGTGTTCTGACTGTGGGGAAACCAAGGTTCCTTCTCATTTAACTATATGTATTTTATGTCATTAAAAAAAAAAAAAAAAAAAAAAAATTTAGTAAAAATGATGCCCAAGATGATTCCTCAAGTGAGGGGAGTAAGCATGGTACTGCATCATCCCCTCCTTCGTCTACACCAGTCTTGCCCATACAGGAGGCCCCTAGTACATCTAGTGCGCCAATACTCCTTACTATGCAACATTTAACGGCTGTAATGGATAATTCTATCAAAAACATTTTAGCCAATATGCCCACTTATCAGCGAAAGCGCGACTGCTCTGTTTTAGAAAATTCTGTAGAGCATGAGAACGCTGATGATATGGTTTCTGAAGGGCCCCTACACCAGTCTGAGGGGGCCAGGGAGGTTTTGTCTGAGGGAGAAATTTCAGATTCAGGAAACATTTCTCAACAAGCTGAACCTGATGTGATTACTTTTAAATTTAAGTTGGAACATCTCCGCGCTCTGCTTAAGGAGGTGTTATCCAATTTGGATGATTGTGATTATCTGGTCATTCCAGAACCACTATGTAAAATGGAAAAGTTCTTAGAGGCCCCGGGGCCCCCCGAAGCTTTTCCTATATCCAAGCGGGTGGCGTACATTGTTAGTAAAGAATGGGACAGGCCCGGTATACCTTTAGTACCTCCCCCCATATTTATAAAATTGTTTTCCTATAGTCGACCCCAGAAAGGACTGATGGCAGACAGTCCCCAAGGTCGAGGGGGTGGTTTCTACTCTACACAAGCGCGCCACTATACCCATAGAAGATAGTTGTGCTTTCCAAGATCCTATGGATAAAAAATTAGAAGGTCTGCTAAAGATGTTTGTTCAGCAAGGTTCCCTTCTACAACCAATTGCATGCATTGTCCCTGTCACTGCAGCCGCGTGTTTCTAGTTTGATGAGCTAGGAAAGGCGATTATTAGTAATTCTTCTTCTTATGAGGAGATTATGGACAGAATTCGTGCTCTTAAATTGGCTAATTCTTTCACCCTAGACGCCACCTTGCAATTGGCTAGGTTAGCGGCGAAAAAATTCTGGGTTTGCTATTGTGGCGCAGAGCGCTTTGGTTAAAATCTTGGGCAGCGGATGCGTCTTCCAAGAACAAATTGCTTGACATTCCTTTCAAGGGGAAAAACACTCTTTGGCCCTGACTTGAAAGAGATTATCTCTGATATCACTGGGGGCAAGGGCCACGCCCTTCCTCAGGATAGGTCTTTTCAAGACCAAAAATAAACCTAAGTTTCGTCCCTTTCGCAGAAACGGATCAGCCCCAAGGGCTACGTCCTCTAAGCAGGAAGGTAATACTTCTCAAGCCAATCCAGCCTGGAGACCTATGCAAGGCTGGAACAAAGGAAAGCAGGCCAGGAAACCTGCCACTGCTACCAAGACAGCATGAAATGCGGGCCCCCGATCCGGGACCGGATCTGGTGGGGGGCAGACTCTCTCTCTTCGCTCAGGCTGGGGCAAGAGATGTTCTGGATCCTTGGGCGCTAGAAATAGTCTCCCAAGGTTATTCTCTGGAGTTCAAGGGGCTTCCTCCAAGGGGGAGGTTCCACAGGTCTCAGTTGTCTTCAGACCACATAAGAAGACAGGCATTCTTACATTGGGTAGAAGACCTGCTAAAAATGGGAGTGATTCATCCTGTTCCATTAGGAGAACAAGGGATGGGGTTCTACTCCAATCTGTTCATAGTTCCCAAAAAAGAGGGAACGTTCAGACCAATCTTAGATCTCAAGATCTTGAACAAGTTTCTCAAGGTTCCATCGTTCAAGATGGAAACCATTCGAACACTTCTTCCTTCCATCCAGGAAGGTCAATTCATGACCAAGGTGGATTTCAAGGATGCGTATCTACATATTCCTATCCACAAGGAACATCATCGGTTCCTAAGGTTTGCATTCCTGGACAAGCATTTCCAGTTCGTGGCGTTTTCTTTCGGATTAGCCACTGCTCCTAGGATTTTCTCATAGGTACTAGGGTCCCTTCTGGCGGTGCTAAGACCAAGGGGCATTGCTGTAGTACCTTACTTGGACGACATTCTGATTCGAGCGTCGTCCCTTCCTCAAGTAAAGGCTCACACGGACATTGTCCTGGCCTTTCTCAGATCTCACGGATGGAAAGTGAACGTGGAAAAGAGTTCTCTATCTCCGTCAACGAGGGTTCCCTTCTTGGGAACTATAATAGACTCCTTAGAAATGAGGATTTTTCTGACAGAAGCCAGAAAAACAAAACTTCTAGACTCTTGTCGGATACTTCATTCCGTTCCTCTTCCTTCCATAGCGCAGTGCATGGAAGTGATAGGTTTGATGGTAGCGGCAATGGACATAGTTCCTTTTGTGCGCATTCATCTAAGACCATTACAACTGTTCATGCTCAGTCAGTGGAATGGGGACTATTCAGACTTGTCTCCGAAGATACAAGTAAATCAGAGGACCAGAGACTCATTCCGTTGGTGGCTGTCCCTGGACAACCTGTCACAAGGGATGACCTTCCGCAGACCAGAGTGGGTCATTGTCACGACCGACGCCAGTCTGATGGGCTGGGGCGCGGTCTGGGGATCCCTGAAAGCTCAGGGTCTTTGGTCTCGGGTAGAATCTCTTCTACCGATAAATATTCTGGAACTGAGAGCGATATTCAATGCTCTCAAAGCTTGGCCTCAGCTAGCGAGGGCCAAGTTCATACATCAACCATCAGGGGGGAACAAGGAGTTCCCTAGCGATGGAAGAAGTGACCAAAATCATTCTATGGGCGGAGTCTCACTCCTGCCACCTGTCTGCTATCCACATCCCAGGAGTGGAAAATTGGGAAGCGGATTTTCTGAGTCGTCAGACATTGCATCCGGGGGAGTGGGAACTCCATCCGGAAATCTTTGCCCAAGTCACTCAACCGTGGGGCATTCCAGACATGGATCTGATGGCCTCTCGTCAGAACTTCAGAGTTCCTTACTACGGGTACAGATCCAGGGATCCCAAGGCGGCTCTAGTGGATGCACTAGTAGCACCTTGGACCTTCAAACTAGCTTATGTGTTCCCGCCGTTTCCTCTCATCCCCAGGCTGGTAGCCAGGATCAATCAGGAGAGGGCGTCGGTGATTTTGATAGCTCCTGCGTGGCCACGCAGGACTTGGTATGCAGATCTGGTGAATATGTCATCGGCTCCACCATGGAAGCTACCTTTGAGACGAGACCTTCTTGTTCTAGGTCCGTTCGACCCACTCCAGCTGACTGCTTGGAGATTGAACGCTTGATCTTATCAAAGCGAGGGTTCTCAGATTCTGTTATTAATACTCTTGTTCAGGCCTGAAAGCCTGTAACCAGAAAAATTACCACATAATTTGGTATATCTGTTGGTGTGAATCTGCAGGATTCCCTTGGGACAAGGTTAAGATTCCTAAGAGTCTATCCTTCCTTCGAGAAGGATTGGAAAAAGGATTATCTGCAAGTTCCTTGATGGGACAGATTTCTGCCTTGTCTGTGTTACTTCACAAAAAGCTGGCAGCTGTGCCAGATGTTCTAGCCTTTGTTCAGGCTCTGGTTAGAATCAAGCCTGTTTACAAAATTTTGACTCCTCCTTGGAGTCTCAACCTAGTTCTTTCAGTTCTTCAGGGGGTTCCGTTTGAACCCTTACATTCCGTTGATATTAAGTTATTATCTTGGAAAGTTTTGTTTTTGGTTGCAATTTCTTCTGCTAGAAGAGTTTCAGAATTATCTGCTCTGCAGTGTTCTTCTCCTTATCTGGTGTTCCATGCAGATAAGGTGGTTTTGCGTACTAAACCTGGTTTTCTTCCAAAAGTTGTTTCTAACAAAAACATTAACCAGGAGATAGTTGTGCCTTCTTTGTGTCCTAATCCAGTTTCAAAGAAGGAACGTTTGTTGCACAACTTGGATGTAGTTCGTGCTCTCTAATTTTACTTAGCAGCTACTAAGGATTTCAGACAAACTTTGTCTTTGTTTGTTGTTTATTCTGGTAAACGGAGAGGTCAAAAAGCAACTTCTACCTCTCTCTCCTTCTGGATTAAAAGCATTATCCGATTGGCTTATGAGACTGCCGGACGGCAGCCTCCTGAAAGAATCACAGCTCACTCCACTAGGGCTGTGGCTTCCACATGGGCCTTCAAGAACGAGGCTTCTGTTGATCAGATATGTAAGGCAGCGACTTGGTCTTCACTGCACACTTTTTCTAAATTTTACAAATTTGATACTTTTGCTTCTTCTGAGGCTATTTTTGGGAGAAAGGTTTTGCAAGCCGTGGTGCCTTCCATTTAGGTGACCTGATTTGCTCCCTCCCTTCATCCGTGTCCTAAAGCTTTGGTATTGGTTCCCACAAGTAAGGATGACGCCGTGGACCGGACACACCTATGTTGGAGAAAACAGAATTTATGTTTACCTGATAAATTACTTTCTCCAACGGTGTGTCCGGTCCACGGCCCGCCCGGGTTTTTTTAATCAGGTCTGATAATTTATTTTCTTTAACTACAGTCACCACGGTAACATATGGTTTCTCCTATGCAAATATTCCTCCTTAACGTCGGTCGAATGACTGGGGTAGGCGGAGCCTAGGAGGGATCATGTGACCAGCTTTGCTGGGCTCTTTGCCATTTCCTGTTGGGGAAGAGAATATCCCACAAGTAAGGATGACGCCGTGGACCGGACACACCGTTGGAGAAAGTAATTTATCAGGTAAACATAAATTCTGTTTTTTGTATAAAGCACAATTATTCCAATTCCTTATTTTATATGCTTCGCACTTTTTTTCTTATCACCCCACTTCTTGGCTATTCGTTAAACTGATTTGTGGGTGTGGTGAGGGGTGTATTTATAGGCATTTTAAGGTTTGGGAAACTTTGCCCCTCCTGGTAGGAATGTATATCCCATACGTCACTAGCTCATGGACTCTTGTTAATATGAAAGAAATGAATTTATCAGGTAAGTTCTTACATAAATTATGTTTTTTTGTGTTATCCTCCAGGAACGATACTGTACGCTATGCTCTGGATGTTCTTGCCATTCTAACCGTGGTGCCTAAAATCCAACTACAGCTAGCGGAACCAGTGGATGTGCTAGATGAAGCTGGATCCACCGTCTCTACCGTAGGTAAGAAAGCTAAATACTTTGAAGGTGGTGTAGAGTGTCATTGTTGGCAGAAGAGAGCACTCACCATGAAAAAAAGTTATTTTATTTCAGGTTGTAAATGTTTTCGGGGCGTGACACCGTCATCAGACAAGTGAAAAACAGCAATCATTGCTGTTTCTTTCTAATGACACGGTGA
The DNA here is from genome assembly GCF_027579735.1 of Bombina bombina. Classification (NCBI taxonomy): domain Eukaryota; kingdom Metazoa; phylum Chordata; class Amphibia; order Anura; family Bombinatoridae; genus Bombina; species Bombina bombina. The sequence goes on along the minus strand of NC_069505.1, from coordinate 367,960,102 downwards.
GTCCACGGATCATCTCTAATTACTATTGGGAATATCACTCTTGGCCAGCAGGAGGAGGCAAAGAGCACCACAGCAAATCTGTTAAATATCACCTCCCTTCCCTCCAACCCCAGTCATTCTCTTTGCCTACGTTAAGAGCAAGGAGGTGGTAAAGTATAGGTGTCTGGAAGAAGATTCTTCAATCAAGATTTTATTATTTTCCAGCAGTGCAAGTTTGTTCTGCTTTTTCCTGGGTTTTAGCCGTAGCCCAAGTCAGTCTCTTCAGTAGAGCAGTGGTGGGTTTAAGCAATTGGGAACTTGTGGGGTATAATCCTCACTGCACCTCCCAAGTAGTTATTGCTGCCCTAACTTGAAAGCCTGAGTAAGAGCACTCAGTCTTTGCCTTTTTTCCACAGGTCCATGTGAGGGAGAATGCCTCTCAAACCTAGTGAGCTGCCCTGCTACAAGGTAAGTGCTAATTTTATTTTCTCCTGTTAAGTGTAGTCAGTCCACGGGTCATCCATTACTTATGGGATTATAACTCCTCCCTAACAGGAAGTGCAAGAGGATCACCCAAGCAGAGCTGCTATATAGCTCCTCCCCTCTACGTCATACCCAGTCATTCTCTTGCACCTAACTAATAGATAGGACGTGTGAGAGGACTGTGGTTGTTAAACTTAGTTTTTATTTCTTCAATCAAAAGTTTGTTATTTTAAACGGCACCGGAGTGTGTTGTTTTTTCTCAGGCAGCATTAGAAGAAGAATCTACCTGAGTTTGTGTATGATCTTAGCGGACGTAACTAAGATCCATTTGCTGTTCTCGGCCATTCTGAGGAGCGAGGTAACTTCAGAACAGGGGACAGCGGGCAGGGTTCACCTGCAAGGAGGTATGTTGCAGTATATTATTTTCTAAGGAATGGAATTGACTGAGAAAATACTGCTAATACCGATGTAATGTAAGTGCAGCCTTAAATGCAGTAGTAGCAACTGGTATCAGGCTGATATGTATGTATGTTTACACTGAAGTATTTCTGGGGAATGGCACTTCACTAAGAAAATACTGTATACATATAACTTATAGCCTATTCTGCAGTGAAAGCGGCTAGCAGCAGGCTTTTTAATAACATTTCATAATTTTATATTTAAAACGTTTACTGGCATGTTAATCGTTTTTTTCTCTGAGGTACTTGGTGAAAAATTTTATGGGCATTATTTTTCCACATGGCTGTCGTTTGTTATGAATTAAATCAGTTTACTGAGCTTCCCCACTGTTGTATTATGAGTGGGAGGAGCCTATTTTGGCGCTTTATTGCGCAGTAGAAATTCAGTCACAGTCTGCCTTTTTCTCCCTGCATGATCCAGGACGTCTCTACAGAGCTCAGGGGTCTCCAAAACTAGTTTTGAGGGAGGTAATCACTCACAGCAGACCTGTGAGACTGTGCTTTGACTGTGATAAAAACGTTTATATTTTTAATTGTTATCCGTTTTTTGGTATTAAGGGGTTAATCATCCATTTGCTAGTGGGTGCAATCCTTTGCTAACTTAATGCATTTACTATGAAAATTTGGTTGCTATAACTAATCCGGTTCATTGTTATTTCAACTGTGACAGTTTTGTGTGCTTCTTAAAGGCACAGTAACGTTTTTTATATTGCTTGTAAATTTATTTGAAAAGTATTTTCCAAGCTTGCTAGTCTAATTGCTAGTTTGTTTAAACATGTCTGACACAGAGGAATCTCTTTGTGCAATATGTTCAAAGGCCAATGTGGAGCCCAATAGAAATAAATAAAAGCCAATCTGTACATGTCAAGAAAATTTCACCAGACAACGAGGGGGAAGTTATGCCGACTAACTCTCCTCACGTGTCAGTACCTGCATCTCCCGCTCAGGAGGTGCGTGATATTGTGGCGCCAAGTACATCAGGGCGGCCCTTACAAATCACTTTGCAAGACATGGCTAATGTTATGACTGAAGTTTTATCTAAATTGCCAGAACTTAGAGGTAAACGCGACCACTCTGGGGTGAGAACAGAGTACGCTGATAATGTTAGAGCCATGTCTGATACTGCGTCACAATTGGCAGAACATGAAGACGGAGAGCTTCATTCTGTGGGTGACGGATCTGATCCAAATAAACTGGACTCAGACATTTCAAATTTTAAATTTAAGCTTGAGAACCTCCGTGTATTATTAGGGGAGGTATTAGCGGCTCTGAATGATTGTAATACGGTTGCAATCCCAGAGAAATTATGTAGGCTGGATAGATACTATGCGGTACCGGTGTGTACTGACGTTTTTCCTATACCTAAGAGGCTTACAGAGATTATTACCAAGGAGTGGGATAGGCCCGGTGTACCCTTTTCCCCCCCTCCTATATTTAGAAAAATGTTTCTAATAGACGCCACCACACGGGACTTATGGCAGACGGTCCCTAAGGTGGAGGGAGCAGTTTCTACTCTGGCTAAGCGCACCACTATCCCGGTGGAGGATAGCTGTGCTTTTTCAGATCCAATGGATAAAAAGTTAGAGGGTTACCTTAAGAAAATGTTTACTCAACAAGGTTTTATATTACAACCCCTCGCATGCATTGCGCCTGTCACGACTGCGGCGGCATTCTGGTTTGAGTCTCTAGAAGAGACCATTAGCTCAGTTCTATTGGATGAAATTATAGACAAGCTTAGAGTCCTTAAGCTAGCTAATTCATTTATTTCTGATGCCGTAGTACACTTAACTAAGCTTACGGCTAAGGACTCCGGATTCGCCATTCAGGCGCGCAGAGCGCTGTGGCTTAAATCCTGGTCAGCTGATGTGACTTCTAAATCTAAATTGCTTAACATACCTTTCAAAGGGCAGACATTATTCGGGCCCGGTTTGAAAGAAATTATCGCTGACATTACTGGAGGTAAGGGCCATGCCCTGCCTCAAGACAGAGCCAAACCAAGGGCTAGACAGTCTAATTTTCGTGCCTTTCGTAACTTCAAGGCAGGAGCAGCATCAACTTCCTCTGCTCCAAAACAGGAAGGAACTGTTGCTCGCTACAGACAGGGCTGGAAACCTAACCAGACCTGGAACAAGGGCAAGCAGGCCAGAAAACCTGCTGCTGCCCCTAAGACAGCATGAAGTGAGGGCCCCCAATCCGGAAACGGATCTAGTGGGGGGCAGACTTTCTCTCTTCGCCCAGGCTTGGGCAAGAGATGTCCAGGATCCCTGGGCGTTAGAGATCATATCTCAGGGATATCTTCTGGACTTCAAAGCTTCTCCTCCAAAAGGGAGATTTCATCTTTCAAGGTTGTCAGCAAACCAGATAAAGAAAGAGGCGTTTCTACGCTGTGTACAAGATCTTTTACTAATGGGAGTGATCCACCCGGTTCCGCGGTCGGAACACGGACAAGGGTTTTACTCAAATCTGTTTGTGGTTCCCAAGAAAGAAGGAACCTTCAGACCAATCTTGGATTTAAAGATCCTAAACAAATTCCTAAGAGTTCCATCGTTCAAAATGGAAACTATTCGGACAATCTTACCCATGATCCAAAAGGGTCAGTACATGACCACAGTGGATTTAAAGGATGCCTACCTTCACATACCGATTCACAAAGATCATTACCGGTACCTAAGGTTTGCCTTCCTAGACAGGCATTACCAGTTTGTAGCTCTTCCCTTCGGGTTAGCTACTGCTCCAAGAATCTTTACAAAGGTTCTGGGTTCTCTTCTGGCGGTACTAAGACCGCGAGGAATATCGGTAGCTCCGTACCTAGACGAGCATTCTGATACAAGCGTCAAGTTTCCAAACTGCCAAGTCTCATACAGAGTTAGTACTGGCATTTCTAAGGTCACATGGGTGGAAGGTGAACGAAGAAAAGAGTTCTCTATTGCCACTCACAAGAGTTCCCTTCTTAGGGACTCTTATAGATTCTGTAGAAATGAAAATTTACCTGACAGAGGACAGGTTAACAAAACTCCTAAATGCTTGCCGTGTCCTTCATTCCATTCCACACCCGTCAGTGGCTCAATGCATGGAGGTAATCGGCTTAATGGTAGCGGCAATGGACATAGTACCCTTTGCACGCCTGCATCTCAGACCACTGCAATTGTGCATGCTAAGTCAGTGGAATGGGGATTACTCAGATTTGTCCCCTATGCTGAATCTGGATCAAGAGACCAGAAATTCTCTTCTATGGTGGCTCTCTCGGCCACATCTGTCCAAGGGGATGCCCTTCAGCAGACCAGATTGGACGATTGTAACAACAGACGCCAGCCTGCTAATTTGGGGCGCTGTCTGGAATTCCCTGAAGACTCAGGGATCATGGACTCAGGAAGAGAGTCTCCTTCCCATAAACATTCTGGAATTAAGAGCAGTTTTCAATGCCCTTCTGGCTTGGCCTCAGTTAGCAACTCTGAGGTTCATCAGGTTTCAGTCGGACAACATCACGACTGTGGCTTACATCAACCATCAGGGAGGGACAAGGAGTTCCCTAGCGATGATGGAAGTCTCAAAGATAATTCACTGGGCAGAGTCTCACTCTTGCCACCTATCAGCGATCCACATCCCAGGCGTGGAGAACTGGGAGGCGGATTTTCTAAGTCGCCAGACTTTACACCCGGGGGAGTGGGAAATTCATCCGGAGGTCTTTGCCCAAATACTTCGGCGTTGGGGCAAACCAGATCTGGATCTCATGGCGTCTCGCCAGAACGCCAAGCTTCCTTGTTACGGGTCCAGGGACCCGGGAGCAGTTCTGATAGATGCTCTGACAGCACCTTGGGCCTTCAACATGGCTTATGTGTTTCCACCCTCCCGATGCTTCCTCGATTGATTGCCAGGATCAAACAGGAGAGAGCATCGGTGATTCTAATAGCGCCTGCGTGGCCACGCAGGACCTGGTATGCAGATCTAGTGGACATGTCATCCTGTCCACCCTGGTCTCTGCCTCTGAGACAGGACCTTCTGATTCAGGGTCCTTTCAAACATCAAAATCTAATTTCTCTGAGGCTGACTGCATGGAGATTGAACGCTTGATTTTATCAAAGCGTGGATTTTCGGAGTCAGTAATTGATACCTTAATACAGGCGAGGAAACCTGTTACCAGGAAAATTTACCATAAAATATGGCGTAAATATTTGCATTGGTGCGAATCCAAGAGTTACTCATGGAGTAAGGTTAGGATTCCTAGGATATTGTCTTTTCTACAAGAAGGTTTAGAAATGGGTTTATCTGCTAGTTCTTTAAAGGGACAGATCTCAGCTCTGTCCATCCTTTTGCACAAACGTCTGTCAGAAGTTCCAGACGTTCAGGTTTTTTGTCAGGCTTTGGCCAGGATTAAACCTGTGTTTAAGACTGTTGCTCCGCCGTGGAGTTTAAACTTAGTTCTTAACGTTTTACAGGGTGTTCCGTTTGAACCCCTTCATTCCATTGATATCAAGCTGTTATCTTGGAAAGTTCTGTTTTTAATGGCTATTTCCTCGGCTCGAAGAGTCTCTGAGTTATCGGCCTTACATTGTGATTCTCCTTATCTGATTTTTCATTCAGACAAGGTAGTTCTGCGTACTAAACCTGGGTTCTTACCTAAGGTAGTCACTAACAGGAATATCAATCAAGAGATTGTTGTTCCATCATTGTGCCCTAACCCTTCTTCAAAGAAGGAACGACTTCTGCACAATCTGGACGTAGTCCGTGCCCTGAAATTTTATTTACAGGCAACTAAAGATTTTCGCCAAACTTCTTCCCTGTTTGTCGTTTATTCTGGACAGAGGAGAGGTCAAAAAGCTTCTGCTACCTCTCTCTCTTTCTGGCTTCGTAGCATAATACGTTTAGCCTATGAGACTGCTGGACAGCAGCCTCCTGAAAGAATTACAGCTCATTCTACTAGAGCTGTGGCTTCCACTTGGGCCTTTAAGAATGAGGCCTCTGTTGAACAGATTTGCAAGGCTGCAACTTGGTCTTCACTTCACACTTTTTCCAAATTTTCCAAATTTGACACTTTTGCTTCTTCGGAGGCTGTTTTTGGGAGAAAGGTTCTTCAGGCAGTGGTTCCTTCCGTGTAAAGATCCTGCCTGTCCCTTCCGTCATCCGTGTACTTTTGCTTTGGTATTGGTATCCCATAAGTAATGGATGACCCGTGGACTGACTACACTACAGGAGAAAGGAATTTATCAGGTAAGCATAAATTTTGTTTTTCTAAGCAGGTATAAGGAAAAATATGGCACTTTAACAGATTAACTCTGTATGGGACACCAGATTCATTTTATTGTGGGTTAATAGGATAATGTAAGGCAGTGTTTGCAGGCACTGGGGACGAGAGGAGACATAGGACCAGTTGGTGTATAGTTCCGGTCAGGTTGTTAGTGTGTTTACTTTCAGAGTACAGAATAATGCCGGCCGGGAGGTTAGTTTGATACGCCCACGATGGGTGGGGCTGTCTGAGGCGGCAAAGAGTCTTTTTCACTCTTTTCTTTCTCACTTCCTGTGATGCGGAGGGGAGACGTACTTATTGTGGCTCTGCAGTTTTCAGTGAAACGGTCGCTGGATACCGGTGGGAGCAGCTCTGGGTTGATTCTGGATTTCATCTAGCTATTGTCTCCGGCAACCAGCAGGGCAGGTAGGCACCTCAGTAGAGCCTAAGCTGAGGTGTAGAGGCTGCCTGGGGTGCTCTAGAACAAACTTTTTTTTTATCCTTTCAAAAATAAAAAAGTTATTTCTCCAACATTGGTGTGTCCGGTCCACGGCGTCATCCTTAACTTGTGGGAATATTCTCCTCCCCAACAGGAAATGGCAAAGAGCACAGTAAAAGCTGTCCATATAGTCCCTCCCAGGCTCCGCCCCCCCAGTCATTTTTTTTGCCGCTCTGAACAAGTAGCATCTCCACGGAGATGGTGAAGAGTATGTGGTGTTTAGTTGTAGTTTTTATTCTACTATCAAGAGTTTGTTATTTTAAAATAGTGCTGGTATGTACTATTTACTCTGAAACAGAAAAAGATGAAGAGTTCTGTTTGAGAGGAGTATGATTTTAGCAGCAGTAACTAAAATCGATTGCTGTTCCCACACAGGACTGTTGAGCTGAGAGAACTTCAGTTGGGGGGAACAGTTTGCAGACTTTTCTGCTTAAGGTATGACTAGCCATGTTTCTAACAAGACTGTGTAATGCTGGAAGGCTGTCATTTTTCCCCTCATGGGGATCGGTAAGCCATTTTCTTAGTCTCAAACAGAATAAAGGGCTTAATATCGGCTATAAACTGGTAGACACTTTTATGGGCTAAATCGATTGCTTTATTTAGGTATTTTATACAGTTTGAAGTTGATTTTCACACTTTTATAACTTTGGGGAACGTTTTTTTACGTCAGTCACTTGTTTAAACACCTTCCCAGTCAGGAAGGGCCCTTCTCTGTAGTAGGCAGAGTCTCATTTTCGCGCCATTACTGCGCAGATACTTTTGAGATCAGTACATGCAGCTGCATGTGTGTGAGTCTGGAATTCATTGAAAAGGTTCCTAGAAGGCTTCATTTGGTATCTTATACTCCCCTGGGTTTGAAGTCGCAGCAAAGGCTGGGGCTGGGACTTTAAGGGGGTTAAAATTGTAAAAGGCTCCGGTTTCCACATTTTAAGGGTTAACAGCCTGAAATTTTGTGTGCAATGCTTTGAATGCTTTAAGACAGTGTGGTGTGGTTAAGATTGAATAATTCCTTCATAGTTTTTCACATATTCAGTAATAAAGTGTGCCCTGTTTAAAATTTAAAGAGACAGTAACGGTTTTGTTTTAAAACGGTTTTTGTACTTTATTGACAAGTTTAAGCCTGTTTAACATGTCTGTGCCTTCAGATAGATCATGTTCTGTATGTATGGAAGCCAATGTCTCCCCCTTCTAAAATGTGTGATAATTGTGCCATAGCGTCCAAACAAAGTAAGGACAGTACTGTCACAGATAGTAAAGTTGCCCAAGATGATTCCTCAGATGAAGGGAGTAGACATAGTTAGTTCTACATCATCTCCTTCTGTGTCTACACCAGTTTTGCCCACGCAGGAGGCCCCTAGTACTTCTAGCGCGCCAATGCTTGTTACTATGCAACAATTGACGGCAGTAATGGATAACTCCATAGCAAATATTTTATTCAAAATGCCTGCATTTCAGAGAAAGCGCGATTGCTCTGTTTTAAACACTGTAGAGCAGGAAGGCGCTGATGATAATTTTTCTGTCATACCCTCACACCAATCTGAAGTGGCAATGAGGGAGGTTTTGTCAGATGGGGAAATTTCTGATTCAGGAAGAATTTCTCAGCTGGCAGAACCTGATGTTGTGACATTTAAATTTAAATTAGAGCATCTCCGCGCACTGCTTAAGGAGGTGCTATCTACTCTGGATGATTGTGACAATCTAGTCATCCCAGAAAAATTGTGCAAGATGGACAAGTTCCTAGAGGTCCCGGTGCACCCCGATGCTTTTTCAATACCCAAGCGGGTGGCGGACATAGTGAATAAGGAGTGGGAGAAGCCAGGCATACCTTTTGTCCCTCCTCCTATATTTAAGAAATTATTTCCCATGGTCGACCCCAGAAAGGACTTATGGCAAACAGTTCCTAAGGTCGAGGGGGCGGTTTCTACACTAGCCAAACGCACGACCATTCCTATTGAGGACAATTGTGCTTTCAAAGATCCTATGGATAAAAAATTGGAGGGTTTGCTTAAAAAGATTTTTGTACAACAAGGTTACCTCCTTCAACCTATTTCGTGTATTATTCCTGTCACTACAGCAGCGTGGTTCTGGTTCGAAGAACTAGAAAAATCGCTCAGTAGAGAGACTCCGTATGAGGAGGTTATGGACAGAATTCACGCACTTAAGTTAGCTAATTCCTTTATTTTAGATGCCGCTTTGCAGTTAGCGAGATTAGCGGCGAAAAATTCAGGGTTTGCAATTGTGGCGCTCAGAGCGCTCTGGCTAAAGTCTTGGTCAGCGGATGTATCTTCCAAGACAAAATTGCTTAATATCCCTTTCAAAGGTAAGACCCTCTTTGGGCCAGAATTGAAAGAGATTATTGCAGACATCACTGGGGGTAAGGGCCATGCCCTCCCACAAGATAGGCCTTTCAAGGCTAAGAATAAGTCCAATTTTCGTTCCTTTCGCAATTTCAGGAACGGACCAGTCTCCAACTCTGCAGCCTCTAGACAAGAGGGTAATGCTTCCCAGACTAAACCAGCTTGGAAACCGATGCAAGGCTGGAACAAGCGTAAGCAGGCCAAGAAACCTGCTGCTGCTACCAAAACGGCATGAAGGGATAGCCCCCGATCCGGGACCGGATCTAGTAGGGGGCAGGATCTCTCTCTTTGCTCAGGCTTGGGCAAGAGATGTTCAAGATCCCTGGGCAATAGAAATAGTCTCTCAGGGTTATCTTCTAGAATTCAAGGAACTACCCCCAAGGGGAAGGTTCCACATGTCTCGCTTATCTTCAAACCAAATAAAGAGACAGGCATTCTTACATTGTGTAGAAAACCTGTTAAAAATGGGAGTGATACACCCAGTTCCAACTGTGGAACAAGGTCTGGGGTTTTACTCAAATCTGTTTGTAGTTCCCAAAAAAGAGGGAACTTTCAGACCAATTCTGGATTTAAAAATTCTAAACAAATTTCTCAGAGAGCCATCGTTCAAAATGGAAACTATTCAAACGATTTTACCTACAATCCAGGAGGGTCAATTTATGACTACCGTGGATCTAAAGGATGCGTATCTACATATTCCTATCCACAAAGATCATCATCAGTTCCGAAGGTTCGCCTTTCTGGACAAACATTACCAGTTCGTGGCTCTCCCATTCGGATTAGCCACTGCTCCAAGGATTTTCACAAAGGTGCTCGGGTCCCTTCTAGCGGTTCTAAGACCAAGGGGCATTGCAGTGGCACCTTACTTGGACGACATCCTAATTCAAGCGTCGTCTCTTTCAAAAGCAAAGGCTCACACAGACATTGTTCTAGCCTTTCTCAGATCTCACGGGTGGAAGGTGAACATAGAAAAGAGTTCCCTGTCTCCGTCGACAAGAGTCCCTTTCTTGGGGACAATAATAGATTCTTTAGAAATGAAGATTTTCCTGACAGATGTCAGAAAGTCAAAGCTTCTAAACGCTTGTCAAGTTCTTCACTCTGTTCTACGGCCTTCCATAGCTCAGTGCATGGAAGTAGTAGGATTGATGGTTTCAGCAATGGACATAGTTCCTTTTGCGCGAATTCATCTAAGACCATTACAACTGTTCATGCTCAAACAGTGGAATGGGGACTATACAGACTTGTCTCCAATGATTCAAGTAGATCAGAAGACCAGAGACTCACTCCGTTGGTGGCTGACCCAGGATCACCTGTCCCAGGGAATGAGCTTCCGCAGACCAGAGTGGGTCATCGTCACGACTGACGCCAGTCTATTAGGCTGGGGCGCGGTCTGGGATTCCCTGAAAGCTCAGGGTCTATGGTCCCGGGAAGAGTCTCTTCTCCCGATAAACATTCTGGAACTGAGAGCGATATTCAATGCTCTCCGGGCTTGGCCTCAACTAGCAAAGGCCAGATTCATAAGATTCCAATCAGACAACATGACTGTTGCTTACATCAACCATCAGGGGGGAACAAGGAGTTCTCTGGCGATGAGAGAGGTGACCAAAATCATCAAATGGGCGGAGGATCACTCCTGCCATTTATCTGCGATCCACATCCCAGGAGTAGACAACTGAGAGGCGGATTATCTGAGTCGTCAGACTTTCCATCCGGGGGAGTGGGAACTTCACCCGGAGGTGTTTGCCCAGTTGACTCAATTATGGGGCATTCCAGACATGGATCTGATGGCGTCTCGTCAGAACTTCAAGGTTCCTTGCTACGGATCCAGATCCAGGGATCCCAAGGCGACTCTAGTGGATGCATTGGTGGCTCCTTGGGCCTTCAACCTAGCTTATGCGTTTCCACCGTTCCCTCTCATTCCCAGGCTGGTAGCCAGGATCAAACAGGAGAAGGCCTCTGTGATTTTGATAGCTCCTGCGTGGCCACGCAGGACTTGGTATGCAGACCTGGTGAATATGTCATCGGCTCCACCATAGAAGCTACCTTTGAGACAGGATCTTCTAATACAAGGTCCATTCGAACATCCAAATCTAGTTTCTCTCCAGCTGACTGCTTGGAAATTGAACGCTTGATTTTATCTAAGCGTGGGTTTTCGGATTCTTTGATAGATACTCTGGTACAAGCCAGAAAACCTGCGACTAGAAAGATTTACCATAAAATATGGAAAAGATATATCTGTTGGTGTGAATCCAAGGGATTCTCATGGAGTAAGATTAAAACTCCTAGGATCCTTTTCTTTTTCCAAGAAGGTTTGGATAAGGGATTGTCAGTGAGTTCTCTAAAGGGACAGATTTCTGCTTTATCTGTCTTGTTACACAAACGACTGGCAGCTGTGCCAGATGTTCAAGCTTTTGTTCAGGCTTTGGTCAGGATCAAGCCTGTTTACAGACCTTTGACTCCTCCCTGGAGTCTAAATTTAGTTCTTTCAGTTCTTCAAGGGGTTCCGTTTGAACCCTTACATTCCATAGATATCAAGTTGTTATCTTGGAAAGTTCTGTTTTTGGTTGCTATTTCTTCTGCTAGAAGAGTTTCTGAATTATCTGCTCTGCAGTGTAATCCGCCCTATCTGGTGTTCCATTCAGATAAGGTTGTTTTGCGTACTAAACCTGGTTTCCTTCCAAAAGTTGTTTCCAACAAGAATATTAACCAGGAAATAGTTGTGCCTTCTTTGTGCCCGAATCCAGTTTCAAAGAAGGAACGTTTGTTACACAATTTAGACGTAGTCCGTGCTTTAAAGTTTTATTTAGAAGCGACAAAGGATTTCAGACAAACGTCTTCTCTGTTTGTCGTTTATTCTGGCAAGAGGAGAGGTAAAAAAGCTACTGCTACCTCTCTTTCCTTTTGGCTGAAAAGCATCATCCGATTGGCTTACGAGACTGCCGGAAGGCAGCCTCCCGAACGAATCACAGCTCACTCTACTAGGGCTGTGGCTTCCACTTGGGCCTTCAAGAACGAGGCTTCTGTTGATCAGATATGTAAGGCAGCGACTTGGTCTTCTCTGCACACTTTTGCCAAATTCTACAAATTTGATACTTTTGCTTCTTCGGAGGCTATTTTTGGGAGAAAGGTTTTGCAAGCCGTGGTGCCTTCTGTTTAGGTAACCTGATTTGCTCCCTCCCTTCATCCGTGTCCTAAGGCTTTGGTATTGGTTCCCACAAGTTATGGATGACGCCGTGGACCGGACACACCAATGTTGGAGAAAACAGAATTTATGCTTACCTGATAAATTACTTTCTCCAACGGTGTGTCCGGTCCACGGCCCGCCCTGGTTTTTTAATCAGGTTTGATAAATTTCTTTCTTTAACTACAGTCACCACGGCACCCTATAGTTTCTCCTTTTTTTTCTCCTGTCCGTCGGTCGAATGACTGGGGGGGCGGAGCCTGGGAGGGACTATATGGACAGCTTTTGCTGTGCTCTTTGCCATTTCCTTTTGGGGAGGAGAATATTCCCACAAGTTATGGATGACGCCGTGGACCGGACACACCGTTGGAGAAAGTAATTTATCAGGTAAGCATAAATTCTGTTTTTTAAAATTTAAAGGGTCAGTAAAAAAAATTTACCATTAATTTCAAATTATTAAGTATTTTATTTCTTATTTGCTCAAATATTGGGTAAAGATGGATTAAGAGGCCCTGCAAAATGTTACTTGATGCCGAATGTTTAATGCTAATGTGGAACCACCAATCCCTTTTTGTTCCTCATGTATTGAGAGAACATTGCACTACAGGGATAGACTTTTTGATCCTGAGCCATCATTGTCTAAGGCGGATGCTGTTCAGGGGTCTCCTGTTAAAGATATGCTGCAGCTTTCTCCTCAAGTGTCCCAAACTTTATCGTCCACGCATGCAGTGCCCTGCGTTTCTCTCACACTCCGGTTTTAGTTACGTTGCAAGACATTGCTACCCACATATCTTCTGCGGTAACTGATGCGCTGAATGCTTTTCCCATGCTGCAGGGAAAGCACAAGAGGAAATTTAAGGAATCAGTGAGTAAGGTTTCTGACACAGTCGTGGCTATTCCGAATGTTCCTTCCCAGAAGTCTGAGGAGGAAGAAACTTCGGTGGCGTCCGAGGGTGAAATCTCAGACTCAGTGTAATTCCTTCTCATGCGGAAGTCATTTCTTTCAGATTCAAGCTGGAACACCTCCGTTTGTTACTTAAGGAGGTTTTGGCTACCTTGGATGACTCCGACACTACCGTCGTAGTCAATCCTAAGAAATCTAGTAAGCTAAACAAGTACTTTGATGTACCTTCCATGGTGGAGGTTTTCCCTGTACCAGACCGAGCTCCAGAGATTATTGCTAGGGAATGGGAGAGACCTGGGATGCCCTTTTCTCCATCCCCAATTTTTAAGAAAATGTTTCCAATAGCTGACTCCATCAAGGAGACTTGGCAGACGGTACCCAAGGTGCAAGGGGCAATCTACTTTGGCCAAGAGAACTACTATTCCCATAGAGGACAGCTGTTCCTTTAAAGATCCTATGGATAAGAAGTTGGAGGGGTTACTTAAAAAAGATGTATGTACACCAGGGTTTACAATGGCATCCTGCAGTGTGTATTGCTACTGTCGCCAGCACGGCGGCATACTGGTTTGATGCATTGTCTGATTCTATTCAGACAGATACTCCCCTTGAAGAAATCCAAGATATGATCAAGGCTCTTAAGTTGGGCAATTAATTTATTGCGGAATCTTCCCTACAGGTTATTAAGCTGGGAGCAAAGATTTCTGGTTTTGCAGTACTGGCCCGCAGAGCCTTATGGTTGAAATCCTGGTCTGCAGATGTATCGTCTAAGTCTAAGCTTTTGGCGATTCCCTACAAGGGTAAGACCTTGTTTGGGCCAGGCTTGGCGGAAACTATTTCAGACATTACGGGAGGTAAGGGTCAATTCCTCCCTCAGGATAAAAGGAATAAGCAGAAAGGACGTCAGAGTAATTTTCGTTCCTTTCAAAACTTCAAAGGTAAGCCTTCCTCTGCTAAGCAGAACAAGTCCAAACCTTTCTAGAGGACCAAACAGTCTTGGAACAAGGGGTAGCAATCTAAGAAGCCTGTTAATGACTCAGTCAGCATGAAGGGTCTGCCCCCTTCTTTGCTTAGGCCTCGGTTCGGGATGTCCTGGATCCCTGGGCAGTGGATATCATGTCCAAGGGATACAAACTAGAGTTCAAGACCTTTCCTCCCAGGGGCAGGTTTCTGCTCTCAAGGTTATCTGTAGACCAGATAAAGAGAAGCGTTCTTACACTGTGTCCAGGACCTTTCCAACTTAGGAGTGATAGTTCCTGTTCCAATGCAGGAACAGGGTCTGGGATTCTACTCCATCTGTTCGTGGTTCCCAAAAAAAGAGGGAACTTTCAGACCAATTTTAGATCTCAAAAGTCTTAAACAAGTTCCTCAGAGTATCGTCCTTCAAGATGGAAACTATTTGTTCCATTCTTCCCTTGGTTCAAGAGGGTCAATTCATAACAACTGTAGATTTGAAGGATGCGTACCTACATGTTCCCATCCACAGGGATCATCACAAGTTTCTGATGTTTGCCTTTCTAGACAAACACTTCAAGTTTGTGGCTCTTCCATTCAGCCTTGCCACAGCTCCCAGAATTTTCTCAAAGGTCCTGGGAGCCCTGTTGGCTGTGCTCCGGTTGTGGGGCATTGCTGTGGCGCCTTATCTGGACGACATTCTGGTCCAGGTGCCTTACTTTCATCAAGCATACTCTCACATGTATTATGTTGTTATCTTTTCTGTGTTCTCACGGATGGAAGGTGAATTTGGGAAAGAGTTCCTTGATTCCAGCTACAAGGGTAGTGTTCCTGGGAACCATAATAGATTGCTTATCAATGAGAATATTTCTGACAGAGGTCAGAAAATCAAAGATCCTCGACTCTCTTGTCTGGCCCTTCAGTCCTCTCCTCGGCCATCTGTGGCTCAATGTATGGAGGTGATCAGTCTGATGGTAGCTGCCATGGACAACATGCCCAGTTCCATCTCAGACCTCTGCAGTTATGCATGCTCAGACAATGGAACAGGGATTATGCGGATCTGTCTCTGCAAATTCATCTGGATCAGGCGACAAGAGACTCTCTTCCTTGGTGGTTGTCTCAGGATCATCTCTCCCAGAGAACCTGCTTTCGCAGACCCAACTGGGTGATTGTGACAACGGACACCAGCCTGCTGGGATGGGGAGCAGTCTGGGGCTCACTAAAGGCTCAGGGGACATGGACTCAGGAGGAGTCTGCTCTCGCCATAAACATTCTAGAGCTGAGGGCAATCTTCAATGCTCTTCTGGCCTGGCCTCAGCTAGCTTCAGCCCAGTTTATCAGGTTCCAGTCGGACAACATAACCTCAGTGGCTTACATCAACCATCAGGGAGGAACTCGGAGTTCCTTGGCCATGACAGAGGTAGCCAAGATTATTCAGTGGGCAGAGACCCACAACTGCTGTCTATTTGTGATCCACATTCCAGGAGTGGACAATTGGGAAGCGGATTTTCTGAGCAGACAGACTTTTTACCCGGGGGAGTGGGAACTCCATCCGGAGGTGTTTTCCAACTTGATTCTCAAATGGGGACAGCCGGATCTGGATCTCATAGCATCTCGTCAGAATGCCAAGCTCCCGAGGTACGGGTTGAGGTTGAGGTATCCTCAGGCTGTACTGATAGATGCTCTGGCGGTTCCTTGGAATTTCAGTCTAGCATACCTATTTCATCTGTTCGCTCTCCTTCCTCTTGTCATTGCTCAAATCAAACAGGAGAGGTCGTCGGTGATCCTCATTGCACCGCCTAGTGGAGATGTCATATCTTTCACCTTGGAGACTTCAATTGAGGAAGGACCTTCTTCTTCAGGGACCCTTCCTTCACCCAAATCTCGTTTCTCTGAAGCTGACTGCTTGGAGATTAAACGCTTCATTTTATCTAAGCGTGGTTTTTCTGAGTTGGTCATTGAGACCATGATTCAGGCTTGTAAACCTGTTACCAGATAGATTTACTTTAAGATATGGTGTAGATATCTGTATTGGTGTGAATCTAGGGGTTACTCTTGGAGTAGAGTTCAAATTCCTAGGATTTTGTCTTTTCTCCAGGGGGGTCTGGAGAAGGGATTATCTGCTAGTACCTTGAAGGGTCAAATATCTGCCTTGCCTATTTTGTTGCATAAACGTCTGGCGAATGTACCAGACATGCAATTTTTTTGTCAGGCCTTGGTCAGAATAAGGCCTGTGTTCTAACCGGTTACTCCTCCCTGGAGTCTTAACCTTGTTCTTAAAGTTCCTCAGCAGGCTCCATTTGAGCCTATCATCCTAAGGATAGGAACAGAAAGAGGCACCCAATAGGGTAATGACCAATGGCACAACTAATGAGTACGACTATATACTCACAAAATAAGTTGCACATCCAGTGCAATATTAAGCAGACCGAGGCTTCAGACCCACTCGGCTGACTCAGTCTCATCTGGAGCGGGCAGCACACTCGGCTCACAAACCATTTCCTCCAAGTGTCTGCCAAACCAATCCAAAAAGTGACAAGATAAAAGGATCCAGGAATCCAAAAGTCCAAGAGCAAGGTGTCAGTAAAAAGTATTATTTATTAAAATCAGTTTAAACCGTGTTACAAGCACATCAACGCTTATCTCTTAGCAGTAACGCAGTTTCATCAGGCTGTATCACTCTTCACCTTGCTCAATATAAACAGTAAGTATCCAATCACAATCCTTAAAATTCACACATCCCCTCTCTGACCGCAATCTATTGGCTTGTCCATTCATGCTCTAATCTAGCACCAAAACATTGATGGCACAATCAGATAAATCCATACTATCTTAAATAAAATGATCTTAAAGTGCCCATTATTTAAAACTATTAATGCCAGACTAGTGTGAAAATTAATATAATATACTAAGCCAATGATATATTAAAATTTATAATTTGTAATTTATAAGTGTGGGTTGGTCCTGACAGTATAATATTGTTATATAACCGCAATGCTATGGTGGTAAATAAAGAAGTGAAGAGCTAGTCATGATATTAATGATACTCGATAAAGTCTGGACCTACACTCCAATATACTTACAATATCCAATATATAGTGATACTTCTATTGGGTCTCCGAATCGACTCCAAGGCACACCCACCGCCTGTGACGTCAGCTCATACACTGGAAAAAATCCCAATACTTGATAATGTGGCTTCCGCCTCGCTGACAAAAAAGTAGCGAAAGGGTTCTGGGGTCAGTACAAATAGCCAATCACACAAAGGTGTGTCTACAACCTAAAAATATATAACATACATTCAAACAACAATGACACAAATGAGAATTAACATAAAAAATATCCCTAATACATATATCTTGAGCAGTACAAAAATCAGTGTGTATTTGGGGGAAAAAAAAATATAATCCTACATTACAATAAGAGCATATATGTAACAAAATTACCAGTATCAACATATTGAGGTTCATCCACAGTTGGCAACAATCATATCCAACAGTAGATCAATATTTTAATGTTAAGATCATCCATAGGTAATTCCAAAACATATAATAACATACTGGATATTAGTGCAAAACCAAATACAGGATCTATAGCTATAGCACTCAATCAAATAAATAAAACAGTATTCTGTATATAATAAATTCATAACCAAATAACTAAATAAAATATATATCCATATGTACATATAAGTGCCTACATATATATAATTGTTTTTTTTTGTACCAAAGTTTTACATTTTATTCATTTGGACACACATTTGGACACTTTTTATAACTATATATGAACTTTTTATAAAAGTAGGAATTTTATGTATTTTGTCATCTCATTTAGAACCACAAATTATTCAATCACATTGTTTTAGGTATTCTCCTAAATTGAATTTGTTTATTAATTTGTTTTATTTTGTTATTTAGGGTAGTTGGCACATCATTATTTTACTGAAGAACAATCAGCTGCACTTGCGATGCGAAAAATGTATAAAAAATTCAAAATTTATTGGTATGCTCTAAAAACAAGGTACAGGCAGGCTTAGCAGGATGAACATCCTAACATGTTTCGTGCCTAACACGGCACTTAATCATCGGACTGATGTTCATGGTATGGCCCCTTTCTTTTAAAGGGACCATACCCAATAGCAAACTGAGTACAAAATTAAAAAGACAGTACACCTAACTAATACAATACACTAAGGGGAAGGAAAGAACATTGAAAGAAAAACATAACATGTGAAACCATACTGAAAATACATCAATTGATTCAGATACATAAAATACCCAGTGAAATGAATAACTGAATTAATTAAATTGATGAGATTGTGAATCAATAAACCTAATTAAAATATATGTTCAGATAAATAATTAATAAATGGATACATATACATTTAATCATTTGGTTAAATACAAGGTAATGCAAGTATTCCTAAGAGTGTGTGTATATAAGGTCTCTTTAGGGATCTAGAGGGGAACCGGTTGTTTTAAACAAGCCTGGATAAATTTAGAAACTTTCTAGCAATCCAATGGTTAAACCTGCCCCATATTGTAAATTAAATGCAAAAACCTAGCAGAAATGAAAACAAATCCAATAATAATTATTGATATGTTAAATAGTATAGCAGTGGTTTAGATACCTAGAGGCCATTAGACTACAAGGTACATGTCCTCAAAGATGTTTAAAACCCCAGACCATTAGGTGATCTCTAAGTGGTGTATAGTTTCTGCTGGGCTTAAATGGAATGAGTTGATGCTGAATGGCCAATATAGCCAGTGACAAATATAAACTGAGTAGGATAAAACTCTATTCAAAATAGTATGACATGTCCCACTCCCTATTTAAGCCTAAAGGAGTGATAGTTTTGAGTTTGTGTATCCAATACAACTCACGTTTCTGCAGCAGTTTGCATTTGTTACCCCCTCTAGTTGGGGAGTCTACTTTATCTATCACTTTAACCGTGATAAGTGCTTCATGAGTAAAATGTACCTGATTAAAATGTCTTGCTACAGCGGAGTCTTTGTTGTAATTCTTGGTGTCATTTATGTGCTCCCTGACCCTAGATCTGAGTTCCCTTGTCGTTTGTCCGACATATTGAAGGGAACAAATATTACATTCTAATAAATAGACAACGAATTCAGTTCTACAATTAGCATAAAAGTTGACCCTAAAATTTTCTCGGGTCACGGAGCTTAAAAAAATGTTGCTCTGGCTGATTACTCCACAGGTAATACAGGACCTTGCTCCGCACTTATAAGTGCCTTTTTTCCACAGCCAATCACCAGTTTTTTCTTTTTTACTAGTGATCATACTGGGAGCCAGCTTCGTTGCTAGGGTAGGTGGTTTCTTAGAGACAAACCTACAAGACTGGGTAACATTACACAAAAGTTCATCTCCTTTTAGAATATGGAGATTCCTCTTCAAAATTTTACAAATATAAAACTGTTTGGAGTATTCTGTTGAAAAAACCACAGAGTCTTTATTAAAATTGCTCTTATCCCTTTTATTACCAATGACCTCTGATTGTTTTTTTGTTTTAATACTATTAAATGATTTCTGAAGCTCTTTATCAGAGTATCCCCTCATTTTGAGTCTGTTGGTATCAGAGTTGGTATTCCTCCTCATGCGGATGTATTGTGCTCTAGGGATAGAGCGAATAAGGTGCGGTGGATGACAAGATTTGGCGTGTAGTATATAGTATTGCCCGCTGTGGGCTTACGGAAGGTATCAGTAAATATGATCCCTGTCTCGATGTCACCAGTTAGTGTGAGATCCAAGAAACATGCTATATGTGAGTTTATTTGACCAGTGAATCTAAGATTTAACTCATTACCATTAAGGTAATTTAAAAAGTTGTGGAAATCTAGTGTGTCCTGTACTATAAAGATGAAATCATCAATGAACCTCATATATTTAAAGATTGAATCTGCAAAAGGATTTGAAGTGGTGTATAGGTACATGTCTTCCCACCATGCGACAAATAAATTGGCGAACGAGGGGGCAAACTTTGCCCCCATCGCCATGCCGCATACCTGCAAAAAATAATCGCCATCAAACATGAAGAAATTATGTTTGAGTAAGAACTCCACTATTTCACAAAAATATATAATAAATTCAACTGAATATTGGGTGGTGGTGCTTAAAGCGTATTGTAAGGCCTTAATGCACAAAGCATGTGGAATGCTTGAGTATAATGCTGTGGCATCAACTACCACCCATCTGTAATCTTTACACCACCTAGTGTCCTGGAGGTAGTTAATGAGGTGCGTAGAATCCCTCAACTAGCTATTGAGATTTTGAACCAGGGGTTGTAAAACTGAATCCACCCATTCAGACAGTGGCTCAAACATTGAGCCAATCCCCGAAATGATGGGTCTGCCCGGGGGAAAGTTGATGTCCTTATGGGTTTTGGGCACATGATGAAATATTGGTGTGATTGGATGTGTAGGGATCAATGATTTTGCCTGATCTTCAGAAAAAATATTTAAAGCAATGCCTTGTTCAATTAGATAAAGAAGCTTAGATTTAAATATGTCAGTGGGATTTCTAGCTTCCTATATATCTTATCTGCCAACTGACGTTTGGCTTCATTGATGTAGTAGTCCTTATCAAGGACCACCACATTGCCACCCTTGTCTGATGCCCTAATTACTATATTGTCATTAGATTGTAACCTTTGGAGGGCTGATCTCTCTGCTTTAGTAAGGTTAGAATGTACTGTGTGTTGTTTAACAGTGGTCTCTAATTCTAACAGTTCTTTTTGTACCTTCTTGTGAAAAAGATTGATTGCATGAACCCTATCATGGGTAGGATAGAATTCAGATGGCTTCCTATTTGGCGATGGAATTTCACAATCCTTAGGACCATACATGTCCTCATTCTGTTTACGTTGATTCAATGTTATAAAATCGCCAAATTTGAAGTCAGCCGATCTGTTATTCTCATTGCTGGGGGCATATCCCTCAATGTCAACAATTGTGTCAGTAATGCAGTCATCAGTATCAACATTGTCTATAGTATTGTTTAAGCCTTTCTCCTGTAACTTAAAAAACCTTTTTAGAGTAATTTTTCTGACAAATTTATTGACATCTATCATAGTCCTGAAAGCAGAAAAAGTATTGGTTGGGGCAAAGCCCAGTCCTTTGCTGAGAAGTGATGATTCTTCATCTGTAAGTTTGGCTTTTGACAAATTTAAGACTGAAAGTCCTTCTGATTTTGCTTCTGTTTCCTTGTTGACTTTCTTGTTTCTTCTACCGCCCCTCCTGGTGCGTTTCCTAAAGGGACGGCAAGCACAGCTGTATCTTTAGGGCGCACCGTCAATGTTACATCTTCATCTGTGTCACTATCGCTTAGTACCTGTAACGACAGAAGGGAGCAGGAGGAGTGGGGGACAGAGGTAGAAAAGGAAGACATTGAAGAAGAGGAAGCATTTGTGGCCACTGGTGGTAGGGAGACCCCACTGCTCTCAGATGCATAGGAATCCTGGTCTGATGTATCTGGTGATGAGAAGGCAACCTTCCGTTTGTGCTTTAGAATCAATTTCAGGGACTTTTCTTTATCCTCATCACCTACAGACTACTAAGGATTTCTCCAGTCATCTGTCCTGTTTCTGTGTTTCTCAGGAGAAGGATGGGTCAGAAAGCTACTGCTACTTCTTTTTTATGGTTGAGAAGTTTAATTCTTTTTACTTGAGACTGCTGGTTAGTAGTCTTCTGAGAGACTTACAGCTCATTCCACGTGGGTTGTCTCCTTTTGTTAGGTCTTCAAAAATGAAGCTTCTGTGGAGCAGATTGCAAGGCTGCAATTTAGTCTTATCTGCATACTTTTTCAAAATTTTGAAATTTGATACTTTTGCCTCGGCCGAGGCTTCTTTTGGGAGAAAGGTTCTTCAAGCAGTGGTGCCTTCCGTTTAGGTCTACCTGTCTTGTCCCCCCCTAGTCATCTGTGTCCTCTAGCTTGGGTATTGGTTCCCACTAGTAATTGATGACAACTTGGACTCACCATATCTTAGGAAGAAAAAATAAATTATGCTTACCTGATAAATTTATTTATGGATATGGTGTGCCGACGACCCCACCCTTACATTTTAGATAGTCTCTACACCTTTGTGTTATTCCTTTTTCCATTTCCCTTTGGTCGAATGACTGAGGAATGTGGGAAGGGGAGTTATACTTAACAGCTTAGCTGTGGTGCTCTTTGCCGCCTCCTGCTGGTCAAGACTGATATTCCCACTAGTAATTGATGCTGTCGTGGACTCACCATATCCGGAAAGAAATACATTTATCAGGCAAGCATACATTTAGTCTTTGTACAGTTTAATACATTTTTTAATAAGAAACGTATGTTTAACAGTTATTTAAAAAAAATTATGTATGGCCAAAATCGCAATATTAAAGGGACAGTCTAGTCCAAAATAAACTTTCATGATTCAGATAGGGAATGTCATTTTAAACAATTTTCCAATTGACTTTTATCACCAATTTTGCTTTGTTTTCTTGGTATTCTTAGTTGAAAGCTAAACCTAGGAGGTTCATGGGCTAATTTCTGAGCCCTTGAAGGTTGCCTCTTCTCTCAGGGCATTTTTACAGTTTTTCACCACTAGAGGGTCAAAAGAACTGAAATAAGGGGGCAGTTTGCAGAGGCTGAAGTACAAGTTAATCACAGAGGTAAAAAAATATATTTATATAACGGTGTTGGTTATGCAAAATTAGGGAATGGGTAATAAAGGGATTATCTATCTTTTAAAACAATACAAATTCTGTTGTAGACAATCCCTTTAATTTCCTTCCTAAGAATGGGAGCTTCATTCCTTACTGTTGGGAAATACAACACCTGGCCACCAGGAGGAGGAAAAAACACCCCAACCAAAGACTTAAATATCTCTCCCACTTGCTCATAACCCCAGTCATTCTTTGGCTTTCGTTCTGTTAGGCGGTGGCAGAGAAGTGTCAGAAGATTTGGAGAGTCCTGAAAAACATAATTTATGTAAGAACTTACCTGATAAATTAATTTTTCATATTGGCAAGTCCATGAGCTAGTGACGTATGGGATATACAATCCTACCAGGAGGGGCAAAGTTTCCCAAACCTCAAAATGCCTATAAATACACCCCTCACCACAAAAAAGTAAAAAAGCATACAAAAAAAGAGGAACTGGAAATATAATTGTGCTTTTATACAAAAAAATCATAGCCACCAGAAAAAGGGTGGGTCTCATGGACTATTGCCAATATGAAAGAAATAAATGTATCAGGTAAGTTCTTACATAAATTATTTTCTTTCATGTAATTGGCAAGAGTCCATGAGCTAGTGACGTATGGGATAGAAAAACCCATGATGTGGAAGTCCACAAAGAGTCACTAGAAAGGGAGGGATAAATAAAAACAGCCATTTCTTTCATGTAATTAGCAAGAGTCCATGTGCTAGTGACGTATGGGATATACATTCCTACCAGGAGGGGCAAAGTTTCTCAAACCTTAAAATGCCTATAAATACACCCCTCACCACACCCACAATTCAGTTTTACAAACTTTGCCTCCCATGGAGGTGGTGAAGTAAGTTTGTGCTAGATTCTACGTTGATATGCGCTCCGCAGCAGGCTGAAGCCCGGTTTTCCCCTCAAAGTGCAGTGAATGTCAGAGGGATGTGAAGAGAGTATTGCCTATTTGAATACAATGGTCTTCCTCTAGGGGATCTATTTCATAGGTTCTCTGTTATCGGTCGTAGAGATTTCTTCTCCTACCTCCATTTTCAGATCGACGATATACTCTTATATACCATTACCTCTACTGATTCTCGTTTCAGTACTGGTTTGGCTATCTACTATATGTAGATGAGTGTCTTAGGGTAAGTAAGTCTTATTTTTATTTATGACACTCAAAGCTATGGTGGGCACTTTATATGTAAAGTTCTAAATATATGTGTTTAAACTTATATTTGCCATGATTCAGGATATTCAGTATTATTTCATTCAGACTGTCAGTTTCATTTTTTTGGGAAAATGCATATGAATTAAATATTTTTCTTACCTAAATTTTCAATTGACTTTTTTCCTTTAAATTGCGGGCTGTTAGGCTCGCAGGTGCAAAAAATGCTAGAATTTATTGCGTCATTTTTGGCGCAAGACTTTTTTGGCGCGAGATTGACGTTTGTCTGACGTCAATGACGTCATTTCCAGCGTCGTAGTTGACGCCGGAAGTTTTCACGTAGTTGCGTCATTTTTGGCTCTCGTGTTTGTTGCAGACGTTTTTGGCGCCAAAAAATATGTGGGCGTCATTCTTGGCGCCAGATTTTTAACATTATTTAAGTCTCATTTTTTAGTTGCTTCTGGTTTCTAGAGGCCTGTTCTGTTTGCATTTTTTTCCCATTCCTGAAACTGTCATTTAAGGAATTTGATAATTTTGCTTTATATGTTGTTTTTTTTTTTTTTTTTTTTGTATTACATATTGCAAGATATTTCAAAAACTGTTCCTGTATCAGAAAATGCTGAGGGATTCCTGATGACTGATATCAGTCCTACCAAAGCTAAGTTCATTTATTTTAATGTTATGAATGTTTATCTTTAGCTATGGTTTGTAATAAGTTTTCATGATAAACTTTTACATGCAGAGTCCATTAGTATTTATGCTTTATATATTGCTATTCTTTTTACATCTAATGTACAAGATATACTTAGGAATTTATAAGAATATTTTTCTGATTCTATTCTAAACGCTTTGTCTGACATCCCGCCTTCTAATAAAATTTTTAGGTCTTTTTTAAACTTCTCATTTAGTTGATGAAGTTTCAAATGACCAACAACATACTGAATTATCCTTCTCTGATGGTGTTTTTTTCTCATTCAGAATTCTCTTCATCAGATATTGACACTAACAAATCTACTTTTTTATTTTTAAATAGAGTACATTCGTTCTTTGTTGAAAAGGTGTTGATTATTTTGGATATTGAAGTAACTAGTTCTTTTGATTTTAAGACTAGCTAACATTTAAATTCTGCTTATTAACCTTCTGTGGTTTCTTCAGAGTTTTTTTCGAGTTCCTGATACTAGGGAATGGAATAGGCCGGGAATTTCTTTTATTCCTTCTTTAAAGTTTTTAAATTGTATTCTTTGCCGGCAGTTAGTTTTACGTTTTGAGGAAAGATTCCCCAAGTTAATGGGGCTATCTCTACTCTTGCTAAACATACTATTATTCCTATAGCAAATAGTATTTATTTTTTTCCTTCAGATGGGAAACTTGTATCTTATTTAAGGAAAATTATTTATTTGTAGGTACTTTTCTTAGACCTGTAATTTATTTGGCTGATGTTGCAACTGCTTCAACTTTCTGGTTGGATACTTTAGTGCAACAAGTATCGGATTATGATTTGTTTAGCATTCTTAAGTTGATCAACATGCTAATAATTTCATTTGTGTCGTCATTTTTTTGATATTTTCGCAAATGAGGTTTAATCTATGTCTTTAGCTATTTTAGCTAGAAAACCTTTGTGATTTCAATCTTGGAATGCTAATTTGATTTCTAAATTCCATATTTCTTTTTTTCCAAGGTAATCAATTATTTGGTTCACAATTGGATTCGATTCTTCAACTGTTACTCTGGGCTTCAAGATTGAGTTCTAAGACTAAATTTTAAGCTTATATTAGTTTTTGTTCTTACTAAGGAACGGAATCCTAAATTCTTCCCCAAGTAACATGTTTATAATTGGAAGTTTTCTTCATTCAATTTAAGCCATTTAAAAGATCAAAGTCAGCTCCCCAAATTTGCATGTAGGTGCGGTTCTTATTCTAGCTTAGCTGGTAAGGGGCAGGTTAAGACTTTTTTAAAATTTTGGTTCAATTCGGTCCAAACTTCTTTGATTTGTGTACAGAATAGGATTCAGAGTAAAACCGTCTGTGAGAAGTCTTTTTTTCTCTAACATATTCCGGCTATTCCAGTAAGGATCACACTTTCCTGAA
The DNA here is from genome assembly GCF_027579735.1 of Bombina bombina. Classification (NCBI taxonomy): domain Eukaryota; kingdom Metazoa; phylum Chordata; class Amphibia; order Anura; family Bombinatoridae; genus Bombina; species Bombina bombina. The sequence continues at coordinate 367,934,123 of NC_069505.1, read as the reverse complement.
GTGTGTTTCAGACCTGTATGTATTGAGTACTTGTGAAGCGCGGCTGGTCACCCGTTGGGGCTCAAGGCGCTGCTCAGACCTGGAGTTTTCTGGGGTATTTATACCAGTTCCATTTTAGGAAAAGGGTTTGGGGGTTTTATTCAAAACTATTCATTGTCCCAAAGATAGAAAATCTTTTTGAATTATCATATAAGTGTAACATCTTTTTAGAATGGTGTTTATATGGTCTATTCTGCCTTTTTGGTCAGTGATGGCATTATTTGTTTACAATAGATGCATATCTTCATTTTCTGTTTTCATTTAGATTATTTTTATTTTCTGAGATTCTCTTTTTTTGACAAGCATTAACAATTTGTTGCTTTTCCTTCTGGTCTAGCGACAGCTCTAAGAATCTTTTCAAGGTTCTCAGTGTTTCCTTATTTGGACGGTCTCGTGGTACTGGCTCAGTCTTTTCGTTCTGCGGAATCTCATACGATTCAACTTTTGTTGTTTCTTCAAGACATGGTTAGAGGATCTTTTTATCAAAAGCTCCTTGATTCCTCACACAAGGGTCACCTTTTTTTAGGTTTCCAGATAGATTGTGTCAATGTCTTTGTCTCTAACAGACAAACAATTTTATTGGGTTCCGTTTGTCGGAACCTTCAGTCTCTATTATTTCCTTCAGTTGCTATATATGCATGGAAGTTTTAGGTCTCATGGCTGCAGCATTGGATTCGATTCCCTTTGCTCATTTTCATAGGAAAGCTTTTCAGTTTTTTATGCTGAATTAATGGTGCAGGGATTCTAGGATATCACTTTTTATATCTTTGAATCCCAATGTTTAACTATCTTTGATTTGGTGGTTAAGATCACCATCATTTAGTTCTACGGGTCTCTTTGGTTCATTCAACCTGGACCATAATCTCTACAGTTGCGAGTCTTTTAGGTTGGGAGGCTGTCTGGGGATCTCTGTCAGCACAAGGGGTTTGGAAATCTCAGGAGGCGAGATTACCATTTGATATTTTGGAACTCCGTGCATCTCTCAGAGTTCTTCAGTTTTGGCTTCTTTTTGAAGAAAGAGACGTTAATTGTTTTTTCAGACAGACAACGTCACAATTGTGGCGTATGTCAATCATCAGGGTGGGACTCTCAGTCCTTAGGTTGTGAAAGAAGTATCTTGGATATTTGCTTGTGCTAAATCCTGCTCCTGTCTAATCTCTGTGGTCCATTTCCCAGGTATAGACAATTGGGAAGCGGATTATCTCTGTCTGTCAATCAAGCTTTACATCCGGGAGAATGGTCTCTTTACCCAGATGTGTTTTTTCAATTTTTCAGATGTGAGGGCTTCCAGAAATAGATCTGATGGCATCTCATCTAAACAAGGAACTTCCCAGGGGCCTATTCAGGTCCGGGGATCCTCAGGTGGAAGCAGTGTATGCATTGACACTTCCTTGGAGTTATCAATTTGCCTATATTTTTTCGCCTCTGGTTCTTTTTAGAGTGATTTTCAAAATCATCAGGGAGCAATCTTTTGTGTTGCTGGTGGCTCCAGCATGGCCGCACAGGTTTTGGTATATGGTTCTTGTTCGGATTTCCAGTTGCCAATGTTGGTCACTTCCATTTAAGGCCAAACCTTATATCTTAACATTTGTTTTTTTCCATCAGGAACTCAAATTATTAATTTGATGGTATGGAAATTTAAGCTTAGTACTTAGTCATAGAAGTTTCTCTGACTCAGTGATCAATACCATGTTGCAGGCTCGTAAATCTGTGTCTAGTAAGATTTATTATCGAGTTTGGAAGATTTACATCTCATGATGCTCTTCTCTTAAATTCTCTTGGCATTCTTTTAGAATTCCTAGGATTTTATAGTTTCTTCAGGATGGTTTGGATAAGGGTTTTTGTCTGCACGTTCCTTGAAAGGACAAATCTCTGCTTTTTCTGTGCTGTTTTCACAGAAAAATTTGCTAATCTTTCTGTTATTCATTGTTTTGTTCAGGCTTTGGTTCATATCAATCCTGTCATTAAGCCAATTTCTCCTCCTTGGAGTCTTAATTTCGTTCTGAGGGCTTTATAGGCTCTTCCGTTTGAGCATATGCTTTCTTTGGACATTTAAATTACTTTCATGGACATCTCTTCAGCTAGAACAGCTTTTTGAATTATCTGCTCTTTCTTGTGAGTCTCCTTTTTCTGATTTCTCTTGTAAGGTGTATCCAGTCCACGGATCATCCATTACTTGTGGGATATTCTCCTTCCCAACAGGAAGTTGCAAGAGGACACCCACAGCAGAGCTGTTATATAGCTCCTCCCCTAACTGCCATACCCAGTCATTCTCTTGCAACTCTCAACAAAGATGGAGGTAGTAAGAGGAGAGTGGTAAAAATGTATTGATTTCACTTTAAACAATAAAGATCAGCTTTTGTCTTTAAAAAATTTATCACCAGAGGATTCTGGCAAGGGGGAAGTTATGCCGACTAACTCTCCCCACGTGTCAGACCCTTTGACTCCCGCTCAAGGGACTCCCGCTCAAATGGCGCCAAGTACATCAAGGACGCCCATAGCGATTACTTTACAAGACATGACGGCAGTCATGGATAATACACTGTCAGCGGTATTAGCCAGACTACCTGAATTTAGAGGAAAGCGTGATAGCTCTGGTGTTAGGCGTAATACAGAGCATACAGACGCTTTAAGAGCTATGTCTTATACTGCCTCACAATTTGCAGAAGCTGAGGAAGAGCTTCAGTCTGTGGGTGATATCTCTGACTCAGGGAAACCTGATTCTGATAGTTCTACTTTTAAATTTAAGCTTGAGAACCTCCGTGTTTTGCTTAGGGAGGTTTTAGCTGCTCTGAATGACTGTGACACAATTGCAGTGCCAGAGAAATTGTGTAGACTGGATAAATACTTTGCAGTGCCGGTGTGTACTGAGGTTTTTCCAATACCTAAAAGTTTTACAGAAATTATTAATAAAGAGTGGGATAGACCCGGTGTGCCGTTTCCCCCCCCCTCCTATTTGTAGAAAAATGTTTCCCATAGACGCCACCACACGGGACTTATGGCAGACGGTCCCTAAGGTGGAGGGAGCAGTTTCTACTTTAGCAAAGCGTACTACTATCCCTGTCGAGGACAGTTGTGCTTTTTCAGATCCTATGGATAAAAAATTAGAGGGTTACCTTAAGAAAATGTTTATTCAACAAGGTTTTATCCTGCAGCCCCTTGCATGCATTGCTCCTGTCACTGCTGCTGCGGCGTTCTGGTTTGAGTCTCTGGAAGAGGCTTTACAGACAACGACTCCATTGGAGGACATACTTAACAAGCTTAGAGCACTTAAGCTAGCTAATTCTTTTGTTTCTGATGCCATTGTTTATTTGACTAAACTAACGGCTAAGAATTCTGGATTTGCCATCCAGGCGCGTAGGGCGCTATGGCTTAAATCTTGGTCAGCTGACGTGACTTCTAAATTCTTGCCGTGTTCTCCACTCTATTCCGCGCCCTTTGGTGGCTCAGTGCATGGAGGTAATCGGCTTAATGGTAGCGGCAATGGACATAGTTCCGTTTGCGCGCCTACATCTCAAACCGCTGCAATTATGCATGCTCAGTTAGTGGAATGGGGATTACACAGATTTGTCCCCATTACTAAATCTGGATCAAGAGACCAGAGATTCTCTTCTCTGGTGGCTGTCTCGGGTCCATCTGTCCAAAGGTATGACCTTTTGCAGGCCAGATTGGACAATTGCAACGACAGATGCCAGCCTTCTAGGTTGGGGTGCAGTCTGGAACTCCCTGAAGGCTCAGGGATCGTGGACTCAGGAGGAGAAACTCCTCCCAATAAATATTCTGGAATTGAGGGCAATATTCAATGCTCTTCAGGCTTGGCCTCAGTTAACAACCCTGAGGTTCATCAGATTTCAGTCGGACAACATCTCGACTGTGGCTTACATCAACCATCAATGGGGAACAAGGAGTTCCTTAGCGATGTTAAGCAAACCAGAACTGGATCTCATGGCGTCTCGCCAGAACGCCAAGCTCCCTCGACTGATTGCCAAATTCAAGCAGGAGAGAGTTCGATGATTTTGATAGCGCCTGCGTGACCACGCAGGACCTGGTATGCAGACCTAGTGGACATGTCATCCTTTCCACCTTGGACTCTGCCTTTGAGACGAGACCTTCTACTTCAAGGTCCTTTCAATCATCCAAATCTAATTTCTCTGAGACTGACTGCATGGAGATTGAACGCTTGATTTTATCAAAGCGTGGCTTCTCCGAGTCTGTCATTGATACCTTAATACAGGCACGAAAGCCTGTTACCAGGAAAATCTACCATAAGATATGGCGTAAATATCTTTATTGGTGTGAATCCAAGCGTTACTCATGGAGTAAGGTTAGGATTCCCAGGATATTATCTTTTCTCCAAGAGGGTTTGGAGAAAGGATTATCAGCTAGTTCTTTGAATGGACAGATCTCTGCACTGTCTATTCTTTTGCACAAGCTTCTGGCGGATGTTCCAGACGTTCAGGCGTTGGTTAGAATCAAGCCTGTGTTTAAAACTGTTGCTCCCCCATGGAGCTTAAATTTGGTTCTTAAAGTTCTTCAAGGGGTTCCGTTTGAACCTCTTCATTCCATAGATATCAAGCTTTTATCTTGGAAAGTTCTTTTTTTGATGGCTATTTCCTCGGCTCGTAGAGTCTCCGAGTTATCTGCTTTACAATGTGATTCTCCTTATCTGATCTTCCATGCAGATAAGGTAGTTCTGCGTACAAAACCTGGGTTTTTGCCTAAGGTGGTATCTACCAAGAATATCAATCAAGAGATTGTTGTTCCATCATTGTGTCCTAATCCTTCTTCAAAGAAGGAATGTCTTTTACATAATCTGGGCGTGGTTTGTGCTTTAAAGTTTTACTTACAAGCTACTAAAGATTTTCGTCAAACATCTGCTTTGTTTGTTGTTTACTCTGGACAGAGAAGAGGTCAAAAGGCTTTGGCAACCTCTCTTTCTTTTTGGCTAAGAAGCAAAATCCACTTAGCCTATGAGACTGCTGGACAGCAGCCTCCTGAAAGGATTACAGCTCATTCTACTAGAGCTGTGGCTTCCACTTGGGCCTTTAAAAATGAGGGTTCTGTTGAACAGATTAGCAAGGCGGCGACTTGGTCTTCGCTTCATACTTTTTCCAAATTCTACAAATTTGATACTTTTGCTTCTTCGGAGGCTATTTTTGGGAGAAAGGTTTTACAGGCAGTGGTACCTTCCGTTTAAGTACCTGCCTTGTCCCTCCCTTCATCCGTGTACTTTAGCTTTGGTATTGGTATACCACAAGTAATGGATGATCCGTGGACTGGATACACCTTACAAGAGAAAACACAATTTATGCTTACCTGATAAATTTATTTCTCTTGTGGTGTATCCAGTCCACGGCCCGCCCTGTCATTTTAAGGCAGGTCAAAATTTTAGATTAAACTACAGTCACCACTGCACCCTATGGTTTCTCCTTTCTCGGCTTGTTTCGGTCGAATGACTGTATATGGCATTTAGGGGAGGAGCTATATAACAGCTCTGCTGTGGGTGTCCTCTTGCAACTTCCTGTTGGGAAGGAGAATATCCCACGAGTAATGGATGATCCGTGGACTGGATACACCACAAGAGAAATATATTTATCAGGTAAGCATAAATTGTGTTTTTTCATCAGGATAAGGTGGTTTTGCTGTCTTCATTTAAATTTTTTCCTAAAGTTGTGAATTCTAACAACATTAATAGAGGAATTATTGTCCCTTTCCTGTGTTCTAATCCTAAGAATTATTTGGAAGAGTTTTGAAATATTATGTTGAAGCTACTCAGATTTCAGAAAGACTTCTAGTCTATTTGTTATCTTTTTTGGTTTTAGGAAAGGTCAGAAGGCTTCTGTCATTTCTTTGGCATTTTGGTTAAAGCTTTTTTAATTCATCATGATTATTTGGAGTCGGGTTAATCCCCGTCTCAGAGGTTTACGGCTCATTCTACTAGGTCAGTTTCTACTTCCTGGGCTTTTAAGAATGAAGCTTCTGTTGATCAGATTTGCAAAGCAATGACTTGGTCTTCTTTGCATACTTTTACTAAATTCTACCATTTTGATGTTTTCTCTTCTTCAGAAGCAGTTTTTGGTAGAATAGTACTTCAGGCAGCTGTTTCAGTTTGATTCTTCTGCTTATAACTTCAGTTTTTTTCATTATAAAAATTGAAACTTTTGATTTGGGTAGTGGATTAATTTTTCAGCGGAATTGGCTGTCTTTATGTTATCCCTCCCTCTCTAGTGACTCTTGCGTGGAAGTTCCACATCTTGGGTATCTGCTATCCCATACGTCACTAGCTCATGAACTCTTGCTAATTACATGTAAGAAAACATAATTTATGTAAGAACTTACCTGATAAATTCATTTTTTTCATATTAGCAAGAGTCCATGAGGCCCACCCTTTTTGTGGTGGTTATGATTTTTTTTTGTATAAAACACAATTATTCAAATTCCTTATTTTTGATGCTTTCGCCCCTTTCTTATCACCCCACTTCTTGGCTATTCGTTAACTGAATTGTGGGTGTGGTAAGGGGTGTATTTATAGACAATTGAAAGAAAAAAACTTAAAACATTAGCAGAAAAATCAAGCTGAAACGGCTGCCTGAATAACTTTTCTGCCAAAGACTGCTTCAGAAGAAGCAAATACATAAAAATGGTAAAATGTAGTAAATGTATGCAAAGAAGACCAAGTTGCTGCTTTGCAAATGTGATCAACTGAAGCTTCATTCTTAAAAAAACCCAAGAAGTGGAGACGGATCTAGTAGAATGATCTGTGATCCTCTGAGGCAGGGACTGTCCCGCCTCCACATAAGCTTTATGAATCAAAAGCTTCAACCAAGATGCCAAATAAATGGCAGGAGCTTTCTGACCTTTCCTAGAACCAGAGAAGACAACAAATAGACTAGAAGTCTTCCTGAAATCTTTAGTAGTTTCAACATAATATTTCAAAGCTCTTATAACATCCAAAGAATGCAAAGATCTTTCAAGAACATTCTTGGGATTAGGAGACAAGGAAGGAACAACAATTTCCCTACTAATGTTGTTAGAATTCACAACCTTAGGAAGAAATTTAAATGAAGTCTGCAAAACAGCCTTATCTTGATGGGAAATCAGAAAAAGAGACTCACAAGAGAGAGCAGACAATTCAGAAACTCTTCTAGCTGAAGAGAGATCCAAAAGAAACAACACTTTCAAAGAAAGTATTTTAATATCCAAAGAATGCATAGGCTCAAAAGGAGGAGCCTGCAAAGTCTTCAAATCCAAATTCAGACTCCAAGGAGGAGAGATTGATATAATAACAGGCTTGATTCGAACCAAAGCCTGAACTAAACAGTGAATATCTGGAAGCTTAACAAGCTTTCTATGAAATAAAACAGAAAGAGCCGAGATGTGTCCCTTCAAAGTACTTGCAGACAATCCTTTATCCAAATCATCCTGAAGAAACTGTAAAATTCTAGGAATTCTAAAAGAATGCCAGGAGAATTTATGTGAAGAACACTATGAAATATAGGTCTTCCAAATTCTATAATAAATCTTCCTTGAAACAGACTTACGAGCCTGTAGCATAATAATAGTCACAGAGTCAGAGAAACCTCTATGACTAAGCACTAAGCGTTCAATTTCCATACCTTCAGATTTTAACGATTTGAGATCCTGATGGAAAAATGGCCCTTGAGACAGAAAGTCTTAGAGGAAGTGGCCAAGGCTGGCAACTGGACATCCAAACAAGATCTGCATACCAAAACCTTTGAGGCCACTCTGGTGCCATCAGAAACACATATGGTTGTTCCATAATGATCTTGGAGATCACTCTTGGAAGAAGAACTAGAGGCGGAAAGATATAAGCAGGTTGGTAAAACCAAGGAACTACTAAAGCATCCACCATCTCCGCCTGAGGATCCCTGGACCTGGACAGGTACCTGGGAAGTTTCTTGTTTAGATGAGAAGTCATCAGATCTATTTCTGGAAGACCCCACATCTGTACAATCTGACAAAATACATCTGGATGGAGAGACCACTCCCCGGATATAAGGTATGACGACTGAGATAATCCGCTTCCAAATTGTTTACGCCTGGGATATGCACCGCAGAAATTAGACAAGAGCTGGATTCTGCCCTAGAAAGTATCCAAGATACTTCTTTTATAGCTTGGGGACTGCGAGTCCCACCCTGATGATTGACATATGCCACAGTTGTGATGTTGTCTGTCTGAAAACAAATTGATGGTTCTCTCCTTAACAGAGGCCAAACCTGAAGAGCCCTGAAAATGGCACAGAGTTCTAAAATATTGATTGGTAACCTCGCCTCTTGAAGTTTCCAAACCCCTTGTGCTGTCAGAGACCCCCAGACAGCTCCACAACCTGAAAGATCTGTTGTGATCACAGTCCAGGTAGGACGAACAAAAGAGGCCCCCTGAAATAAACGATGATGGTCTAACCACCAAGTCAGAGAGAGTTGAATGTTGAGATTTAAGTATATCAATTGTGATATCAGAGTATAATTCCTGCACCATTGATTCAACATACAAAGCTGCCGAGGTCTCATATGAAAACGAGCAAAAGGGATTGCGTCCGATGCTGTAGTCATGAGACCTAAAACTTCCATGCACATAACCACTGAAGCGAATGATTGAGACTGAAGGTTTCGACAAGCTGAAACCAATTTCATTTGTCTCTTGTCTGTTAAGGACAGAAGAAACAACACTAGTTGATTCGTGTGAGATTCGGCTAAATGTAAAGACTGAGCTAGTACCAAAATATTGTCCAAATAAGGAAACACAGCAATACCCTGTTCTCTGATTACAGATAAAAGGGCACCGAGAACCTTTGAAAAGATCCTTGGAGCTGTTGCTAGACCAAATGGAAGAGCAAGAAATTGGTAATGCTTGTCTAGAAAAGAGAATCTCAGAAACTTATAGTGGTCTGGATGAATCGGAATGTGAAGATATGCATCCTGTAAGTCTATCGTGGACATATGACCTTGCTGAACAAAAGGCAGAATAGTCCTTATAGTCACCATCTTGAAAGTTGGGACTACAAAATGATTCAAAAACTTCAGATCCGGAACTTGCCTTAATGAATTTTCTTCTTTGGGACAATGAACAGATTTGAATAAAACCCCAGATCCTGTTTCAGAAACGGTATGATTACCCCTGAAAGCTCTAGATCGTAAGCAAACTTCAGAAAAGCCTGAGCCTTCACCGGATTTGCTGGAACATGAGAGAGAAAAAATCTTACTCTGAATCCTATTTGAAACCTTTGAGAGACAATACTCTGAATCCACTGATTTTGAACAGAATCTGCCCAAATATCTTGGAATAATTTCAATCTGCCCCCCACCAGCTGAACTGGATCGAGGGCTGCACCTTCATGCAGACTTGGGGGCTGGCTTTGGTTTCTTATAAGGCTTGGATTTTTCCAACTTGAAGGTTTCCAATTGGAACCAGAGTCTTTAGGGAAAGGATTGGTTTTCTGTTCCTTATTCTGTCAAAAAGAACGAAAACTATTAGAAGCTTTAGATTTAACCCTTAGATCTTTTATCCTGAGGCAAAAAAACTCCCTTCCCCCCCAGTGATAGTTAAAATAATTGAATCCAACTGAGAACCAAATAAATTGTTACCTTGGAAAGAGAGAGTAAACTAGACTTAGATACCATGTCAGCATTCCAAGATTTGAGCCATAAAGCTCTTCTAGCTAAAATAGCTAAAGACATAGATTTAACATCAATTTTGATGATATAAAAAATGGCATCACAGATAAAATGATTAGCATGTTGAAGCAAACGAGCAATGCTAGACAAATCAGGATCTGTTTCCTGTTGCGCTAGGCTATCCAACCAAAAGGTTGATGCTTTCGCAACATTAGCCATTGAAATAGCAGGCCTGAGAAGATAGCCAGAATATAAATAAGCTTTCCTTAGATAAGATTCAAGTTTCCTATCTAAAGGATCTTTAAAATAAGTACTGTCTTCCATTGAAATAGTTGTACGTTTGGCAAGAGTAGAAATAACCTCATCAACTTTTAGGATTTTTTTCCCCAAAACTCTAATCTAGCCGCTGGCAAAGGGTACAACCTTTTAAACCTAGATGAAGGAATGAAAAAAGGACCAGGCTTAACCCATCCCTTAGCAATCACATCAAAAATAGCATCAGGAACTGGAAAAACTTCAGGAGTAACCACAGGACGTTTAGGTTTAAGAATGACGCAATAAATAACATTTTGCACCCTTGCAAACCTAATTTTTGTTGAAAATATTTTTTTATTGACTTTTGAAAGTTATTACATACAACATCTTATGTAACAATTCCAAACATCATAACATGAAAAAAAAAAAGAAAACAAATTTGATAACATTGCAGTCCTCAAGTGTTTGATTATGTAAGTTTTCCACACAAGACAGGAGTAATTTTGGTTTATCGACCTTTCAGTAACCCTCCAAGAAATAGTGTATTAATTCTGCTTTCCATCTAGCTTGACTCAATCTCAATCCTGATCAAATCCCTATCTCTTCCTCCCCTCATCTCTACCCTTCCATCTGGCTCCGGAAGGCTCAAATATCTCACTCATTGATGCACTCTGACCGGATAGTTTCCTTCTGGTCCTAATGATTTGCTAGGATTCTAGCTCTATTTTCTTTTTCAGTATACATAATAAATGGTTCCCACTGTTGTATAAACTTATCCCTAGTATTAAGAAGTTCTGCCGATGCGCTACTCATTGTAAAATGATAGTCTATTCTCCTTTTAATATATTCAAATGAGGGTGGATCCGCTTTCCAGAATCTAGCTATGCTTATTCTCACAACCGTGCAGATCAGGGCTATTAGCTTATGATGTCGTTTCACTTTATTATCTGGAGGGAAATGAAGCAAAGCCTGTTCAGGGGTAAGTGTGATATTAGTGTCTAGAATTAGGCTTAGATACCTTGAGGTCTGATTCCATATCTCTTTAACCTTCCCACAATGCCACCACATGTGTAAGTATGTCCCTTCCTCCCCACAACCCCTGTAGCACATATGGTGCCTGCTGTCCTGTGTCTTGACGAATCTTGTTGGATATATGTACCATTTATAGAGTACTTTAATATAGTTTTCCTTCAACATGGCATTTGGAGAAAATGATAGGCCTCTATTAATGTTTGACACCCAGTTATCTTTTGTCCAAGTCCTGCCTAAATCCTGTTCCCATTTAGTCATTATTACATTCTTGTCCTTATTTGAGCCTCCATTAATAACCGGATAAAGCAATGCTATCAGTCCCCTCCTTACCTCCTTCGACAAACATAGTGATTCTGATATAGTGTTATTTGGGGGATTATCTAATCCCATTATCTCTTGGACCCTGGATTGAAGTTGTAAGTAGTGGAACCACTCATTTTGCCCAGGTGTGCCTAGCTCTACCTATTGAGAGAAGGCTAGTAGGTCGCTATTAACATTAACATCTGCTATTTGGTAGAGGCCTTTATTCTCCCATTTCCTTTGAGTATGTATGTCTACTAATGATTTAAGAGGGGTGAGCGGGGTCAGTCTGGACCTCTCATTGAATAGATGGTACTTCCTAATCACTGTGTCCCAAATAAAAGCGGTGTGTGCTCAAATTTATTTATTATGGAGTATATCATCGGGAGCGAAAGTAAAGGTTTTGTGACTGCAAGGATGACGTCATCAGCAAATAATGAAATTTTATATTCCTTATCCCCCACCCATATACCTGCTATATTTGGATTATCCCTTATCTTAACTGCCAATGACTCAATACATAGAGCAAAAAGTAGGGGTGACAGGGGACAACCTTGTCTTGTGCCATTACGGATTTTTATTCTGTCTGATTGATAAATTGAGAGTCTTATGTATGCATCTGGACTTGAATATATATTTTTTAAGGCAGTAGTGAAAGGGGCCTTTAAATCCCATTTCGCTAAGCACTGCTAACATGTATTCCCAGTTAACTCTATCAATGCCTTCTCTGCGTCCAATGCTAGAAACAGAGAAGGCATCTTCCCAACTGTCGCATAATTAATCAGGTCAATCACTTTCCTGGTATTGTCTGGTGCCTCTCTTTGCGAGATGAAACCCACTTGGTCATTGTCTATCAAATTTCTAACGGGTAGGGTCAATCGGTTGGCCAGAATTTTTGTGAATAATTTTAGGTCCTGATTGATTAGGGAGATTGGCCGGTAATTTTGGCAGTATTGTTTGCTCTTACCAGGTTTTGGAATGACCGTCACCCTTGCAGTCAGCAAATCTGGGGGAATATCTATTCCTTGCAAGATGTTATTAAACAATATCCTCAATTGAAGAGCTAGTGATAGCTGCAGGTCTTTATAAAATGAGCCTGGAAATCCATCAGGGCCTGGTGCTTTGTTTCTTTTAATTCTTTGATAGCCAGCATAATCTCTTGTATTGTTATGGGGGCGTTCAATTTCTCTAGTTCGTCTTCTGTGATAGTTTTTAATTTGCTATCTTCCAGAAATCTATTCAATTTTTCTCTCTTGTTATTATTTTTATTACTGCTAGGTAAATTATAAAGATTGTTTTAAAAGATGGCAAACTCATTGGCTATTTGTAGGGGATCGTTTGTGACTTGTCCCAAGGTAGTTTGTATTTGTGGGATCGTAGTCACCCTTGTCATTGTCAGGTCTTTTAGTTTATTAGCCAGCATCCTATCTGGTTTGTTTGCGTAAATATAATATCTGGTGTCTATCGCTTTTATCGACTGGATCACTTCTCTATCTAGTAGTTGGTTTAATTCTTCTTTTTTAATTTTAAGTAATTTTAAGACTTTTTTGGGGGGCTTTTTTTAATTTGTTCTCTGAGTGCAGCAATTTCTATCCTCAAGCTTCCTAATTTGGCATTATAATTCTTCTTTATTTTGTTAGTTTCGGCAATTAGCAGGCCTCTCACCGAGGCCTTAAGTGCACTCCATACAAAATTTGGATTGGATGTTGATCCTGCATTAATATCCATAAAATCTTTAATATGCTGCTGTACTTTCTGAAGAACAATGGTATTCTGAAGTAGGCTAGGGTTGAGTGACCAGGATCTAACTCTATTGGGGTTGATCATGCCCTCTAGATCAATTATCATCATGTTGTGATCAGACCATGAACAGTTCTGAATGAACTCAAGTTTTACCAGTGGCAATAGGACCTGGCTGACTAAGATTAAATCTATTCTTGAATAGGTACCATGTACCGTGGAGTAATAGGTGAAGTCTTTAACTCCCTTGTTAAGTGCCCTCCAACTGTCTATTAGGTTGAAATCTAGTAATAGGTCAGCTAAAAGCTGTTGGGCAGGTGGTGTTCTCCTTTTTTTGTGGGGTGTATGTGAGGTTCTGTCTAGATCGTCATTTAACGTTAAATTAAAATCTCCTCCTATTATGATTTTACTTCTCTTCCATGACAGGAGTAGTCTGCTTATTTTAGTGATGAAGGGGCCCTAATTCTCATTGGGCGCATACACGTTCATTAATACCACTGGGACATTATGGATTGTCCCCTTGACTATTAGAAATCTCCCTCCCTTATCTTTAATTATCTCTTCCTCCTTAAAATTCAGAGAGGTATGTATGAGGATGGAAACTCCACATTTTTTCTTATCAGTAAATGCGTGATATTGCAATGGAAAGTTCTTATCCCAATATTTTGGTGTTGCGTTTCTTGGAGCATTATTATTTGGGCTTTCTGGGCCTTGTAATCTATAATAGCTTTTTTCCTTTTTGTGTTGGAGTTAAGCCCCCTAACATTATGTGAAATTAATCTAATGAACATTCCTTTTTACTTGGAGTACTGCCTCTTACCTTTTATATCTGAACATCTTATGAAAGCCACATTCTTAATACCTCGACTGTTACCCCTTATATTAAATGCTGTCTCTGTTGAGAGAATCACGGCACTGGATATGCCTCTGTTCTTATGTTGCTTCCCCCATCTTCTCTTGTGACATTAGATTTGGGTTTTTTAGGTCTCCCATTCCTATTTACCTCAGTCCATTCTTTCTGTGGCATTCTCCTAGTGGCTTGTGGGGGGTCCGGTGAAACATCTTCCTCTAACGGAATCTCAAGCTTGGCAAGTAGCAAACGTCCCTCTTCGACCGTGGAGCATGAATAGGTGGAGTTCTTGCACGTGAATATTAATTTGAACGGAAAATTTCATCTATATCTCAATTTTTCCCTTATGAAGGCTGACTGTTTCAATTCTCTTCGCCTTCTTAGTGTCACTGGCGATAGATCTGTAAATATCTGGATATTATGCCCTTCATATTTAATTGTGTGTGCTTGTCTTGCAGCTTGAAGTATTAGTTCTTTTACATGAAAGAAATGTAGTTTGACTATTATATCCCTTGTCTTGGATTGGGAGAGTTTTGTTAAGGCTCTATGTACCCTGTCCATCAAAAGCATGGAAGGTTCTGTTTCTGGTACAAGTTGATGAAAAATCTCAGTTACATCTAATTTTTGTACTCTTCTGGAAGATTCCTTATTCTGAGATTGGAGCGCCTCTATCTATTTTCCAAATCTTCTACTTGATCCTCCAGCTTCTTGATGTATATAGAATGATCCATTAGAGTAGTTTTAATCGGAGGGATGTCTTCTGAGATGTCTTCCAGCCTATTTTCAATCTCTGTTGTTCTCCCTCCGATCTCTTTGATGTCTTGCTTGAGATCATATAAAGCTGTTTTTAGCTCCTCATGGAAGAAAGTTTTGTTTTGATTCAGAAGCTCATTTATTGGTATATCTCCAGACTGTCCCACCTCTTCATCTGATGTTTCTGCTTGAGCATGTTGTTTTGGAGGACTGTTAGCTTTATCTACTGCTTTTAATTTTAGCTGTGACTTAGTGAGACACTCTTTCACAGATTGGTTTCTGCTCTTCGTCTTGTAAAAGATTTAATTACTTCTTCCCTTACTCAGTTCAGAGTGTATCTTCCCCTCTATGTCACCAGGCTTCTTAGCATGCAATTTAGTTATTATGACTGAAGGGCAAAAGTATGGATTTATTCTCTCATATTACATTTATTTAGAGATCATAACTGGCTTTATTCGTTCCAGGTTGATATTTCATGCTTTAGCATTGCCTTTGAGCGTTATATATATATAATGGTGCTGAGCATTGTTATTGGTTTCTACATAGAAAATGGCAGTATCTCCGTCTCCTGACTTTAAGGGCCCTGGAAAGCTCTCTAATCGTGTCCCAAAAACACCACTGAAGTTGCACCTTCAGGTTAGAGAGTCTTGTAGCTGTTATCTGTGAAAACCCTTATAGAAGAGATACTGAACCAAATTTCCTATTTATTTTCCTTTACATTTACATGTGCAATCTTCAGGTAAATGAAGGATTTCTTAGTTGCTTATGTTCTTGTTGTCATCCCTTTAGTTCATTATATTAACTTTATAGCCCTTACAATGTCCAATACCAACACAAAATGGATTCTCAACATTAGGCCTTGTGGCCTCTAATGAAAATACAGTGAAAGTAGTTCCTTGATAGTCTGATTTCTTCTGTTAAGTGTGATCAGTCCACGGGTCATCATTACTTGTGGGATATTAACTGCTCCCCTACAGGAAGTGCAAGAGGATTCACCCAGCAGAGTTGCTATATAGCTCCTCCCCTCTACGTCACCTCCAGTCATTCTCTTGCACCCAACGACTAGATAGGATGTGTGAGAGGACTATGGTGATATATTTAGTTTTTATATCTTCAATCAAAAGTTTGTTGTTTTATAATAGCACCGGAGTGTGTTATTCCTTCTCTGGTAGAATTTGAAGAAGAATCTACCTGAGTTTTTTTTCTATGATTTTAGCCGGAGTAGTTAAGATCATATTGCTGTTTCTCGGCCATCTGAGGAGAGGCAAACTTCAGATCAGGGGACAGCAGGCAGATTAATCTGCAAAGAGGTATGTAGCAGTTTATTATTTTCTGACATGGAATTGATGAGAAAATCCTGCCATACCGTTATAATGTAAACCCAGCCTTGAATGCAGTAGATGTAGCTGATATCAGGCTGTCATGTATGTATATTTTATACTTCTCTGGTTTTTAGACTGTATACATAGACTTAACCTAATTTGCAGGGACTTGCAATAGGTTTTAAATGACAATTAATTATTGAGGTAAAACGTTTTTTTGCTGGCATGTAAAAACGTTTTTTTCTCTGAGGTACTGGGTGAAAAAATGTTTTGGGCACTATTTTTCCACTTGGCAATAGTTTTGATTTAAATTAGAGCAGTTCACTGATCCCTCTCACTGTTATGTGTGTGGGGGAGGGGCCATTTTGGTGCTTTCACTATGCATCAGAAAAAACTCAGTCAGAGATTCATTTTCTTCCTGCATGATCCGGTTCATCTCTACAGAGTTCAGGGATCTCCAAAGCCTTTTTTGAGGGAAGTAATCATTACAGCACAGCTGTGCTGATTGTATTGACTGTGATAAAAAAAAAAAAAAAAAAAAAAAACGTTTATTTGTGTATTTTTTTCTGCTGCCTGGGTTAGTTATCATTTGCTGAGGGGAACAATCCTTTGCTAAAACTGTATATTCTGACAAAGATTGATGCTATAACTTAATTATTTTAACTGTTATAATATTTTTCTGTGCTTCTTAAAGGCACAGTTCGTTTTCATATTATTTGTAAATTACTTTGTAAAGTATTTCCAAGTTGCTGTTTATTTGCTAGTGTGTTAAACATGTCTGATTCAGAGGAATATCTCTGTGCTATATGTGTTAATGCCAAAGTGGAGCCCAATAGAAATTTATGTTCTAAATGTATTGATGCTACTTTAAAAAACGGTCAATCTGTACAAATTGAACATATTTCACCAAACAACGAGGGGAGAGTTATGCCGGCTAACTCGCCTCACGTGTCAGTACCTGCATCTCCCGCTCAGGAGGTGCGTGATATTGTAGCGCCGAGTACATCTGGGCGGCCATTACAAATCACATTACAAGATATGGCTACTGTTATGACTGAAGTTTTGGCTAAACTACCAGAACTAAGAGGTAAACGTGATCACTCTGGGGTGAGAACAGAGTGCGCTGATAATGCAAGGGCCATGTCTGATACTGCGTCACAGTTTGCAGAACGTGAAGACGGAGAGCTTCATTCTGTGGGTGACGGTTCTGATCCAAATAAACTGGACTCAGACATTTCAAATTTTAAATTTAAGCTTGAGAACCTCCGTGTGTTACTAGGGGAGGTATTAGCGGCTCTGAATGATTGTAACACAGTTGCAATCCCAGAAAAAATGTGTAGGTTGGATAAATATTTTGCGGTACCGACGAGTACTGACGTTTTTCCTATACCTAAGAGACTTACTGACATTGTTACTAAGGAGTGGGATAGACCCGGTGTGCCTTTCTCACCCCCTCCTATATTTAGAAAATTTTTTCCAATAGACGCCGCCACACGGGATTTATGGCAAATGGTCCCTAAGGTGGAGGGAGCAGTTTCTACTTTAGCTAAGCGTACCACTATCCCAGTGGAGGATAGCTGTGCTTTTTCAGATCCAATGGATAAAAAATTAGAGGGTTACCTTAAGAAAATGTTTGTTCAACAAGGATTTATATTGCAACCTCTTGCATGTATTGCGCCTGTCACGGCTGCAGCAGCATTTTGGTTTGAGTCTCTGGAAGAGACACTTCAATCATCCACACTAGATGACATCACACACAAACTTAAATTCCTTAAGTTAGCTAATTCATTTATTTCAGATGCCGTAGTACATTTAACTAAACTTGCGGCTAAAAATTCAGGATTCGCCATTCAGACACGCAGAGCTCTGTGGCTGAAATCCTGGTCAGCTGATGTTACGTCTAAATCTAAATTGCTTAATATTCCTTTCAAAGGGCAGACCTTATTCGGGCCCGGCTTGAAAGAGATTATTGCTGACATTACAGGAGGTAAAGGTCATGCCCTGCCTCAGGACAAGGCCAAAGCCAAGGCTAGACAGTCCAATTTTCGTTCCTTTCGTAATTTCAAAGCAGGAGCAGCATCAACTTCCTCTGCACCAAAACAGGAAGGAGCTGTTGCTCGCTACAGACAAGGCTGGAAACCTAACCAGTCCTGGAACAGGGGCAAACAGGCCAGAAAACCTGCTGCTGCCCCTAAGACAGCATGAATTGAGGGCCCCCGATCCGGGACCGGATCTAGTGGGGGGCAGACTTTCCCTCTTCGCCCAGGCTTGGGCAAGAGATGTTCAGGATCCCTGGGCGTTAGAGATCATATCTCAGGGATACCTTCTGGACTTCAAATCCTCTCCCCCAAGAGGGAGATTTCATCTGTCAAGGTTGTCAACAAACCTAACAAAGAAGGAAGCGTTTCTACGCTGCGTACAAGATCTTTTATTAATGGGAGTGATCCATCCAGTTCCGCGGTTGGAACAAGGACAAGGGTTTTACTCAAATCTGTTTGTAGTTCCCAAAAAAGAGGGAACCTTCAGGCCAATCTTGGATTTAAAGATCCTAAACAAATTCCTAAGAGTTCCATCGTTCAAGATGGAAACTATTCGAACAATTTTTGCCCATGATCCAAGAGGGTCAGTACATGACCACAGTGGATTTAAAGGATGCTTACCTTCACATACCGATTCACAGAAGTCATTACCGGTATCTAAGGTTTGCCTTTTTAGACAGGCATTACCAGTTTGTAGCTCTTCCATTCGGACTGGCTACGGCTCCAAGAATCTTCACAAAGGTTCTGGGCACTCTTCTGGCGGTACTAAGACCGCGAGGAATTTCAGTAGCTCCGTACTTAGACGACATACTGATACAAGCTTCAAGCTTTCAAACTGCCAAATCTCATACAGAGATAGTACTGGCATTTCTAAGATCGCATGGAAGTGAACGAAGAGAAAAGTTCTCTCTTTCCACTCACAAGAGTTCCCTTCCTGGGGACTGTGATAGATTCTGTAGAAATGAAAATTTACCTGACAGAGGACAGGTTAACAAAACTTCAAAATGCATGCCGTGTCCTTCATTCCATTCAACACTCTAAATCTGAATCAAGAGACCAGAAATTCTCTTCTATGGTGGCTTTATCGGCCACACCTGTCCAGGGGGATGCCATTCAGCAGGCCAAACTGGACAATTGTAACAACAGACGCCAGCCTACTAGGATGGGGCGCTGTCTGGAATTCTCTGAAGGCTCAGGGACTATGGAATCAGGAGGAGAGTCTCCTTCCAATAAACATTCTGGAATTGAGAGCAGTTCTCAATGCCCTTCTGGCTTGGCCCCAGTTAACAACTCGGGGGTTCATCAGGTTCCAGTCGGACAACATCACGACTGTAGCTTATATCAACCATCAGGGAGGGACAAGAAGCTCCCTAGCAATGATGGAAGTATCGAAGATAATTCGCTGGGCAGAGTCTCACTCTTGCCACCTGTCTGCAATCCACATCCCGGGAGTGGAGAACTGGGAGGCGGATTTCTTAAGTCGTCAGACTTTTCATCCGGGGGAGTGGGAACTTCATCCAGAGGTCTTTGCCCAAATACTTCGACGTTGGGGCAAACCAGAGATAGATCTCATGGCGTCTCGACAGAACGCCAAGCTTCCGCGCTACAGGTCCAGATCCAGGGATCCGGGAGCGGTCCTGATAGATGCCTTGACAGCACCATGGACCTTCAGGATGGCTTATGTGTTTCCACCTTTCCCGATGCTTCCTCGATTGATTGCCAGAATCAAACAGGAGAAAGCATCAGTGATTCTAATAGCGCCTGCATGGCCACGCAGGACTTGGTATGCAGATCTGGTGGACATGTCATTCTGTCCACCTTGGTCGTTACCTCTGAAACAGGACCTTCTGATTCAGGGTCCTTTCAAACATCAAAATCTAACTTCTCTGAAGCGGACTGCTTGGAAATTGAACGCTTGATCTTATCAAAGCGTGGTTTTTCTGAGTCAGTTATTGATACCTTAATACAGGCTAGGAAGCCTGTTACCAGAAAGATTTACCATAAAATATGGCGTAAATACCTATATTGGTGCGAATCCAAAGGTTACTCTTGGAGTAAGGTTAGGATTCCTAGGATATTGTCTTTCTACAAGAAGGTTTAGAAAAGGGGTTATCCGCTAGTTCCTTAAAGGGACAGATCTCAGCTCTGTCCATTCTGTTACACAAGCGTCTGTCAGAAGTTCCAGACGTTCAGGCTTTTTGTCAGGCTTTGGCCAGGATTAAACCTGTGTTTAAAGCTGTGGCTCCACCATGGAGTTTAAATCTTGTTCTTAACGTTTTACAGGGTGTTCCGTTTGAACCCCTTCATTCCATTGATATAAAGTTGTTATCTTGGAAAGTTCTATTTTTAATGGCTATTTCCTCGGCTCGAAGAGTCTCTGAGTTATCAGCCTTACATTGTGATTCTCCTTATTTGATTTTTCACTCGGATAAGGTAGTTCTGCGTACTAAACCTGGGTTCTTACCTAAGGTAGTCACTAACAGGAATATCAATCAGGAGATTGTTGTTCCATCCTTGTGCCCAAATCCTTCTTCGAGGAAGGAACGTCTTTTGCACAATCTGGATGTAGTTCGTGCCCTTAAATTTTATTTACAGGCAACTAAAGATTTTCGACAAACGTCTTCCCTGTTTGTCGTTTACTCTGGTCAGAGGAGAGGTCAAAAAGCTTCTGCTACCTCTCTCTCTTTTTGGCTTCGTAGCATAATTCGTTTAGCTTATGAGACTGCTGGACAGCAGCCTCCTGAAAGAATTACAGCTCATTCCACTAGAGCTGTGGCTTCCACTTGGGCCTTTAAGAATGAGGCCTCTGTTGAACAGATTTGCAAGGCTGCAACTTGGTCTTCGCTTCATACTTTTTCCAAATTTTACAAATTTGACACTTTTGCTTCCTCGGAGGCTATTTTTGGGAGAAAGGTTCTTCAGGCAGTGGTTCCTTCTGTATAAAGAGCCTGCCTATCCCTCCCGTCATCCGTGTACTTTTGCTTTGGTATTGGTATCCCACAAGTAATGATGACCCGTGGACTGATCACACTTAACAGAAGAAAACATAATTTATGCTTACCTGATAAATTCCTTTCTTCTGTAGTGTGATCAGTCCACGGCCCGCCCTGTTTTTTTAAGGCAGGTAAATATTTTTTAAATTATACTCCAGTCACCACTACACCCTTGGCTTCTCCTTTCTCGTTGGTCCTTGGTCGAATGACTGGAGGTGACGTAGAGGGGAGGAGCTATATAGCAACTCTGCTGGGTGAATCCTCTTGCACTTCCTGTAGGGGAGCAGTTAATATCCCACAAGTAATGATGACCCGTGGACTGATCACACTACAGAAGAAAGGAATTTATCAGGTAAGCATAAATTATGTTTTTTGCTAGTGTAAGAGTCTGAAATATCTAGATAACAGTAATGTTTATGTTCCACAGTAGTTTACTGCATGTTTGTTACTCACACTTTGATTGAAGGCTCCTTCTTTTCTGCAGCTATTCCGGCGGATTTTTGCCAATTTTTTGGGGGTTTTAATTTTTTTCCCCCCTCTTGAATATGTTTACCGGATGCTTCTGTATCTTCTCCCCTGATTTTTAACTTTTTTTGGGGCTGATTGTTGCCGGTCGCACCCTCCGGTGCAGGCCGCGACCAGGGCCTTTCCTGTTGAGTCTTCCGGTTCTCAGAACCGGTCTATCGCCGCCTCCTTCTTTTCCTCTCCGTACCTTAGTAGAAGTGCTCTGTGAGTGTTTTTACACTCTTCACTACCCGTTTTCGGGCTCTAGGTGCTCTTTTTAAGCTATTTATGCCTCTTTTTGCTGGAGCTTTACTAGAACACGTCTTCACTCTTAGCCTGCTGGCTGCGCCTCCACTTGCAAACCTAATTTTGCCCGCAAATTTAAAAGAAAAAAGTCAATTTGAAAAAATGGACTATACCCCAGGTAAGACAAATAACTTCCTAAACATGCTTCCCAAACTGAAACTGACAGCCTGCAAAAGGAAATATACATAGACCTGACTCATGGCAAATATAAGTAAAATACATATATTTAAAACTTTATATTAATACATAATTCGCCATACCATAGCTGAGAGTGTCTTAAATAATGAAAACATACTTACCGAAAGACACCCATCCACATATAGCAGATAGCCAAACCAGTACTAAAAAGTATCAGCAGAGGAAATGGTAAATAAGAGTATATCGTCGATCTGAAAAGGGAGGTAGGAGATGAATCCCTACGACCGATAACAGAGAACCTATGAAAAGATTTCCCGCAAGGAAAACCATAAAATCAATAGACGATACTCTCTTCACATCCCTCTGACAAACACTGTACTCTGAGAGGAATTGGGCTTCGGGATGCTTAGAAGCGCTTATCATAGAATAAATTGTAGAAATCAAGCACAAACTAACTTCACCACCTCCATAGGAGGCAAAGTTTGCAGAACTGAATTGTGGGTGTGGTAAGGGGTGTATTTATAGGCATTTTGATGTTTGGGAAACTTTGCCCCTCCTGGTAGGATTGTATATCCCATACGTCACTAGCTCAAAGACTCTTGCCAATTACATGAAAGAAAGGGTATCTGCCCTTTGAGATAGGACTGAAGTTTTAAGTCGTCATGTCAACCTCTCAGTGAGAGTATTGATGAAAGTTATGAGTCTGGAGATACAGGGAAAGTTTTTTTGCGAAACCATCCAGACAACTGCTAACAGCTCCTAAGCAATCAGTGTTGACTAGTTTCACAGCCTGCTTTCTCTCACTCAAGTCCATGCTATAAGACTGTCACACTTGAGAGGCTGTGTTCTGTTCCACACCATGGATCCTAGGTAAGATTGTTTCAATTTTTACACATAAAACGCTATAACAGAGTCACAGTGTGGCTCCTTTATACCTTGATAGGATCCAGGGTTAATAGCTTTGGAAGGGGGTTTATTAAACAGTTGGGGGTTAATTAATCAGTGTATTAATTATTTACAAGCTGCATGATTTTTTTTTTCCTTGGCTGATAGACTATGTTTTTGGCTGGAACAAACAGGTTTCACAGTTGCACAGCTCCTATTACTTGCTGTACTTGTAAAACAGGGGAAATACTGACTTGCACTTCATGTGACTGGGTGTGGTCTATGTTAATTTCCTCCATTCCGGCTGAGACTTGAACCTGAGGAGAGCGTTCCCTCTCTTAACTGTCTGGGTCTAGGAGGGGTGAGTGCCCCAGCCATTGGGAGTATAAAGGTGCAGTTTTCTATAATAAAAAAACATTTTTATGTGTGTCCTTCTCTGGGTATAACCTGAAATATGGAGGACACCGACATGTTAGAAGGTTCCCCTTCTGTACTAAATCATACCTGTTTATATTGTGAGGAGGCTGTGGTTTTCCTGCCCACTCTATTATGTTCCACATGGCTTTAATACCTATTTAAAGTCTAAGAAGGGAGACAAGCCTGCTAAGGCTCTTAGTCCCTCTGAGCCGTCTACCTCTTAGGACTCGGCTCCCCTTGAGATTACTACCCTTGCTACATTATTCTGTCCACATGCTGTTCCTCGTAGCACATCTAATCCTCCATCTGAAGGGGGCATTCTTCCTGCGGACTTTGTTGCGTAGTTACAAACGGCGTTGTCTGTGGCCCTCAGTACATTACCTCACTCTAACAAGCACAAGAGAATGGTTTAGCATAGCTCTCCTGACCCAGAGTCATCTAAATGTCCAGATCATCTGTCCCGAGGGACATGCTTCTTAAGACCATCCTGGGAGATTATGACTACGGACGCAAGTCTATCCGGATGGGGAGCTGTTTGGGGTGCTAGGAAGGCACAGGGGTTGTGGACTCAGGAGTCATCCTCCCTCCCGATCAATCTTTTGGAACTACAGGCAATTTTCAAGGCCTTGAAGGCTTGGCCACTTCTGGGTTTGTCCCAGTTTATCAGATTCCAATCAGACAATCTAACCTCGGTGGCTTACTTCAACCATCAGGGGGGAACGAGAAGTTCCTTGGTGATGAAGGAAGTATCTCAGATTCTGAAATGGGTGGAGGCCCACAGCTGTTTGCTGTCAGCAATCCACATTCCGGGTGTGGACAACTGGGAGGCAGATTTTCTCAGCAGGCAATCCTTCCATCCAGGGGAATGGTCTCTCCATCCTGAGATGTTTGCAGAGATATGCAGCAAGTAGGGGAAACCGGAGATAGATCTTGTGGCATCCCATCTCAATTCCAAGCTACCCAGGTACAGGTAGAGGGATCCCTAAGTGGATCTAATAGATGCTGTGATGGATACCTCGGCTACCCGGACTGGGTAGCTCCGCCAAACGGGTCCTGCTTCCTCCCTGGTTACTGCAGCTATGTAGCTGGCAAGTAACCACAGCCTGTAGCCCCCCTTGATGCCCGACAGCACCAGTATTCAGGGTCCTACCCTGTGGCAGACTCCAGCTACCCAGACTGGGTAGCTCTGCCTGAGGGTACTTCCTCTGCCTGGAACAGGCTGCTATGTAGCCCAGGAAAGTGATTTTAGCTGGAGCCTACCCAAATAACTAGACATACTAGCATTCAGGTGAAACAGGAACTGATTTTATTGAAAACACACACTCCTTTTATACACACAGCTCATCTTGTTAAGACCCTGGACAATCCCACTATTTCCCCGCCATTCCCGCCACTCCAGACAGCCCGACACCTCCATAGGAGCCACAGTCCCACATAATCCCAGTACCTAGGGGTGATGGTTTCGGGGTGATCCCGGTGGAGCGGCGGCACTTCCAGGGTGTCATTTTAAAGCTCTCGGTCCCCAGATGCCACAGTCCAGAGTGACAGTCCGTTGAAGTTATGGGGGGGTTCCAAAAGGAGCTCCCCTCCGATAATTCCCCCAGCTCGTGTCCTCCCTAGGGGCTACCAATCCCCAAAAGAGTGGAGCTCTGGGGCAAAGGGCTGCTGGAGCGACCAGGGGTAAGTTTAGCGGGTGTCCTGTGGCCGACCGGGAGTTCCAGGAGCCCGGCCATCCTGAGAGGGGCTGGGCGGGTGTCCGTTGTGAGGCGGACGACCGGGAGTTCCAGGAGCCCGGCCAGCCTAGGAGGGTTTTCCTGGTCATAGACCAGCTCTTCTCTTAACACAAAAACAAGCCAACAAAAGCAAACAAAAAGCTTCCAGAGATTGTGGTTGCTCTGAGGAGCCCAAAACCACTGAGAAACAGGGGTTTGGTTGTAGGGGGGTAGGGGTTTAACCCTTGCAGCCCGGTATCCATGACAGATGCACTAGCAGTGCCCTGGAGGTTAAAACTCCTCTATCTTTTTCCTTCATTACCGCTTCTTCCTCAAGTGATGGCCCGCATCAAGCAGGAATCAGTAATCCTGATTGCTCCATCGTGGCCGCGAAGGACGTGGTTCACGGATCTATTGGGGATGTCCGCATCTCCTCCGTGGAAGTTACCTTATTGCAAAGACCTGCTGATACAAGGTCCATTTGTCCATCAAAATCTAGATTCTCTGAGGCTGACTGTGTGGAGATTGAACGCTTAGTCTTAGCCAAGAGAGGTTTCTCTGAGAGTGTCATTGATTCAATCTTGTAAACCAGTTACTCTGCGTATCTACCACAAGGTGTGGAGGACCTACTTATTCTTGTGTGAAGAGTCTGGTTTTTCCTGGCACAGAGTTAAGGTTGCCAGGATCTTATCTTTTCTCTAGGATGGGCTGGAGAAGGGCATTTCTGCTAGTTCCCTGAGGGGACAAATACTACATTTTGTTCAGTATGCGACCAGCATATCTTTGGAGAGATACGATACAAGATACTATCCGCTCGCTAAAAATATACAAATAACTCTGCTGAACTGTTACACAATAGTGATCAAACAGCTTAATCTGCAATCTACTTGACTTTCTATATAACACAGAGATTACTGTTCTACTCATAGCACTATTTGTTTGGTACATTTATGGGGAATATTTGATTCTACCTAATATTGAATGTATCATTTTTACTCTGAGATCATCTTTTGTTTCAAATTGTTTAATTTTACTTTCTTAAAGTGAATGTCAAGTTTGATAGATCAGTGCCCGGTTTTTAAAAACCCTATTAAAAACAGGGGCACTTAAATTCATCAAACATAACATTTCGCTTGTTTTTTTCAAATATTTACCTTTAAATCTTTTTGTCATTGTGACGGATACCCCGGCTACCCCGACTGGGTAGCTCCGTCAAACGGGTCCTGCTTCCTCCCTGACGACTGCAGCTATGTAGCTAGCAAGTGACCACAGTCTGTAGCCACCCCTGATGCCCGACAGCACCAGTACTTAGGGTCCCACCCTGTGGCAGACTCCGGCTACCCAGACTGGGTAGCTCTGCCAGAGTGTCCTTACTCTGCCTGGAACAGGCTGCCATATAGCCCAAGAAAGTGCTTTTAGCTGGAGCCCACCCAAATAACTAGACAGGCTAGCATTCAGGTGAAACAAGAACTGATTTTATTGAAAACACACACTCCTTTTATACACACAGCTCATCTTGATAAGACAAGGGACAATCCCACAATTTTCCCGCCCCTCCCATGACACGGGGTGGCGGTTTCGGGGTGATCCCGGTGGAGCGGCGGCACTCCCAGGGTGTCATTTTAAAGCTCCCGGTCCCAAGATGCCTTAGTCCAAAAAAAAAAATCAGCATGATTTGTTACTGGGGACTGAGTACAGTCCATTGAAGTTATGGGGTTAGGGGTGTCCAAAACCCTCGGTTCCCAAAGGAGCTCCCCTCCGATTATTCCCCCAGCTCCTGTCCTCCCTAGGGGCTACGAACCCCCAAAAGAGTGGAGCTCTGGGGCAAAGGGCTGCTGAAGCGACCAAAGGTAAAGTTAGCGGGTGTCCTGCTGTCCTGTGGCCGACCGGGAGTTCCAGGAGCCCGGTCAGCCTGAGAGGGGTTAGGCGGGTGTCCATTGTGAGGCGGCCGACCGGGAGTTCCAGGAGCCCGGCCAGCCTAGGAGGGTTTTCCTTGTGATAGACCAGCTCTTCTCTTAACACAAAAATAAGCAAACAAAAAGCTTCACGAGATTGTGGTTGCTCTGAGGAGCCCAAAACCACTGAGAAACAGGGGTGAGGTTGTAGGGGGGTAGGGTTTTAACCCTTGCAGCCCGATATCCGTGACAGTCATTGCTGACGTATGAAATGACGAGCGACAGGAGCGGGAACCACTGGAGCGGCTTTCAAGATTAAAAGGCAAGTATTTTAACAAAACAAGTGAAATGTAAAGTTTGATGAATGAAAGTGCCCCTGTTTTTTTAAAAGGATTTTTAAAAAACGGGCACTGATTCATCAAACTTGACATTCACTTTAAATTGCGGCCACAACTATTTTATATGCACCATAGAGGCTTTTTATATGTATTTCTTTCAGAAATAAATTGTCATTTCTCCAACATAGGTGTGTCCGGTCCACGGCGTCATCCTTACTTGTGGGATATTCTCTTCCCCAACAGGAAATGGCAAAGAGCCCAGCAAAGCTGGTCATATGATCCCTCCTAGGCTCCGCCTACCCCAGTCATTCTCTTTGCCGTTGCACAGGCAACATCTCCACGGAGATGGCTAAGAGTTTTTTGGTGTTTAAATGTAGTTTTTATTCTTCAATCAAGTGTTTGTTATTTTAAAATAGTGCTGGTATGTACTATTTACTCTGAAACAGAAAAGAGAAGAAGATTTCTGTTTGTAAGAGGAAGATGATTTTAGCAAACGTTACTAAAATCGATTGCTGTTTCCACACAGGACTGTTGAGATGAAGTAACTTCAGTTGGGGGAAGCAGTTGGCAGACTTTTCTGCCTGAGGTATGACTGGCCACATTTCTAACACGACTTGGTAATGCTGGAAGGCTGTCATTTTCCCTATGGGGACCGGTAAGCCATTTTCTTAGATTAAGTAAAAGAATAAAGGCTTTATAAGGGCTTAAAAAACTGGTAGACATTTTTCTGGGCTAAAACGATTACTTTGCTAAGCATATTTGACAGATTATAGCTCTTTATAGTTATTATAATCTTGGGGATTGTTGTTAAAAAAACGGCAGGCACTGTATGGACACCTTTTTCAGATGGGGGCCTTCTCTAGTCATAGGCAGAGCCTCATTTTCGCGCCACTAATGCGCAGTTGTTTTTGGAAGGCAAGGCATGCAGATGCATGTGTGAGGAGCTAAGATCCACTGAAAAAGCTTATAGAAGGCGTCATTTGGTATCGTGGTTGGGTCTCAGCAAAGCAGATTTCTGGGACTGTATAGGGGTTAAATGTAAAAACGGCTCCGGTTCCGTTATTTTAAGGGTTAAAGCTTTCAAATTTGGTGTGCAATACTTTTAAGGCTTTAAGACACTGTGGTGAAATTTTGGTGAATTTTGAACAATTGCTTCATACTTTTTCGCATATTCAGTAATAAAGTGTGTTCTGTTTAAAATTTAAAGTGACAGTAACGGTTTTATTTTAAAACGTTTTTTGTGCTTTGTTGACAAGTTTAAGCCTGTTTAACATGTCTGAACCATCAGATAAACGATGTTCTATATGTATGAAAGCCAATGTGTCTCCCCATTTAAATATATGTGATAATTGTGACATGGTGTCCAAACAAAGTAGGGACAATGATGCCACAGATAATAATAGTGCCCAAGATGATTCTTCAGATGAGGGGAGTAAGCATGGTCCTGCATCACCCCTTTCTGTGTCTACACCAGTTTTGCCCACACAAGAGGCCCCTAGTACATCTAGTGCGCCAATACTTATTACTATGCAACAATTAACGGCTGTTATGGATAATTCTATTGCAAATATTTTATCTAAAATTCCTACTTATCAAAGAAAGCGCGATTGCTCTGTTTTAAACACTGAAGAGCAAGAGGACGCTGATGATAACGCTTCTGACATACCCTCACACCAATCTGAAGGGGCCAGGAGGGAGGTTTTGTCTGAGGGAGAAATTTCAGATTCAGGAAAAATTTCTCAACAAGCTGAACCTGATGTTGTAACATTTAAATTTAAATTAGAACATCTCCGCGCACTGCTTAAGGAGGTATTATCTACTCTGGATGATTGTGACAATTTGGTCATTCCAGAGAAATTATGTAAGATGGACAAGTTCCTAGAGGTTCCGGTGCCCCCCGATGTTTTTCCTATACCCAAGCGGGTGGCGGACATAGTAAACAAGGAATGGGAAAGGCCCGGCATACCTTTTGTGCCTCCCCCTATATTTAAGAAATTATTTCCTATAGTCGACCCCAGAAAGGACTTATGGCAGACAGTCCCTAAGGTCGAGGGGGCGGTCTCTACTCTAAACAAACGCACTACTATTCCCATAGAAGATAGTTGTGCTTTTAAAGATCCTATGGATAAAAAATTAGAGGGTTTGCTTAAAAGAATGTTTGTTCAGCAAGGTTACCTTCTTCAACCAATTTCATGCATTGTTCCTGCACTACGGCAGTGTGTTTCTGGTTCGAAGAACTAGAAAAGTCGCTCAATAAAGAATCTTCGTATGAGGAGGTTATGGACAGAGTTCATGCACTTAAATTGGCTAACTCTTTTATTCTAGATGCCGCTTTGCAATTAGCGAGATTAGCGGCGAAAAATTCAGGGTTTGCTATCGTGGCGCGCAGAGCGCTTTGGCTAAAGTCTTGGTCAGCGGATGTGTCTTCCAAGACAAAATTGCTTAACATCCCTTTCAAGGGCAAGACACTGTTTGGTCCTGATTTGAAAGAGATTATTTCAGACATCACCGGAGGAAAGGGCCACGCCCTTCCTCAGGATAGGTCTTTTAAGGCTAGAAATAAGCCTAATTTTCGTCCCTTTCGCAGAAACGGACCAGCCTCTACTTCTACATCCTCTAAGCAAGAGGGTAATACTTCTCAACCCAAACCAGCCTGGAGACCGATGCAAGGCTGGAACAAGGGTAAGCAGGCCAAGAAGCCTGCCACTGCTACCAAAACAGCATGAAGGGATGGCCCCCGATCCGGGACCGGATCTGGTGGGGGGCAGACTTTCTCTCTTTGCTCAGGCCTGGGCAAGAGATGTTCAGGATCCTTGGGCACTAGAAATAGTTTCTCAAGGTTATCTCCTGGAATTCAAGGAACTACCCCCAAGGGGAAGGTTCCACAGGTCTCAATTATCTTCAAACCAAATAAAAAGACAGGCATTCTTACATTGTGTAGAAGACCTGTTAAAGATGGGAGTAATTCATCCAGTTCCAATAAGAGAACAAGGGATGGGGTTTTACTCCAACCTGTTTATAGTTCCCAAAAAAGAGGGAACATTCAGACCAATTCTAGATCTCAAGATCCTAAACAAATTTCTCAGGGTTCCATCGTTCAAAATGGAAACCATTCGAACGATCCTTCCTACCATCCAGGAAGGTCAATTTATGACCACGGTGGATTTAAAGGATGCGTACCTCCATATTCCTATCCACAAGGAACATCATCAGTTCCTAAGGTTCGCTTTTCTGGACAAGCATTACCAGTTTGTGGCACTTCCTTTCGGATTAGCCACTGCTCCGAGAATTTTCACAAAGGTACTAGGGTCCCTTCTAGCGGTTCTAAGACCAAGGGGCATTGCAGTAGTACCTTACTTGGACGACATCCTGATTCAAGCGTCGTCTCTGTCAAAAGCAAAGGCTCATACGGACATCGTCCTAGCCTTTCTCAGATCTCACGGATGGAAGGTGAACAAAGAAAAAAGTTCTCTGTCCCCGTCAACAAGAGTTCCCTTCTTGGGAACAATAATAGATTCCTTAGAAATGAGGATTTTTCTGACAGAGGTCAGAAAATCAAAACTTCTAAGCTCTTGTCAAGTACTTCATTCCGTTCTTCGTCCTTCCATAGCGCAGTGCATGGAAGTAATAGGATTGATGGTTGCAGCAATGGACATAGTTCCTTTTGCACAAATTCATCTAAGACCATTACAACTGTGCATGCTCAGACAGTGGAATGGGGATTATACAGACTTGTCTCCGACGATTCAAGTAGATCAAAAGACCAGAGATTCACTCCGTTGGTGGCTGACCCTGGACAATCTGTCACAGGGAATGAGCTTCCGCAGACCAGAGTGGGTCATTGTCACGACCGACGCCAGTCTGGTGGGCTGGGGCGCGGTCTGGGAACCCCTGAAAGCTCAGGGCCTATGGTCTCGGGAAGAATCTCTTCTCCCGATAAACATTCTGGAACTGAGAGCGATATTCAATGCTCTCAAAGCTTGGCCTCAACTAGCAAAGGCCAAATTCATACGGTTTCAATCAGACAACATGACGACTGTTGCATATATCAATCATCAGGGGGGAACAAGGAGTTCCCTGGCGATGGAAGAAGTGACCAAAATAATTCAATGGGCGGAGGATCACTCCTGCCACTTGTCTGCAATCCACATCCCAGGAGTGGAAAATTGGGAAGCGGATTTTCTGAGTCGTCAGACTTTCCATCCGGGGGAGTGGGAACTCCATCCGGAAATCTTTGCCCAAATAACTCAATTATGGGGCATTCCAGACATGGATCTGATGGCGTCTCGTCAGAACTTCAAGGTTCCTTGCTACGGGTCCAGATCCAGGGATCCCAAGGCGACTCTAGTGGATGCACTAGTAGCGCCTTGGACCTTCAACCTAGCTTATGTGTTCCCACCATTTCCTCTCATTCCCAGGCTGGTAGCCAGGATCAATCAGGAGAGGGCTTCGGTGATCTTGATAGCTCCTGCGTGGCCACGCAGGACTTGGTATGCAGACCTGGTGAATATGTCATCGGCTCCACCATGGAAGCTACCTTTGAGACAGGACCTTCTTGTTCAAGGTCCATTCGAACATCCGAATCTGGTCTCCCTCCAACTGACTGCTTGGAGATTGAACGCTTGATTTTATCAAAGCGTGGGTTTTCAGATTCTGTAATAGATACTATGATTCAGGCTAGAAAGCCTGTAACTAGAAAAATTTACCATAAAATATGGAAAAAATATATCTGTTGGTGTGAATCTAAAGGATTCCCCTGGAACAAGATAAAAATTCCTAAGATTCTATCCTTTCTACAAGAAGGTTTGGAGAAAGGATTATCTGCAAGTTCTCTGAAGGGACAGATCTCTGCTTTATCTGTTTTACTTCACAAACGGCTGGCAGCTGTGCCAGATGTTCAAGCATTTGTTCAGGCTCTGGTTAGAATCAAGCCTGTTTACAAACCTTTGACTCCTCCCTGGAGTCTAAATCTAGTTCTTTCAGTTCTTCAAGGGGTTCCGTTTGAACCCTTACATTCCGTAGATAATAAGTTATTATCTTGGAAAGTTTTGTTTTTGGTTGCAATCTCTTCTGCTAGAAGAGTTTCAGAGTTATCTGCTCTGCAGTGTTCTCCGCCCTATCTGGTGTTCCATGCAGATAAGGTGGTTTTGCGTACTAAGCCTGTTTTTCTTCCGAAAGTTGTTTCCAACAAAAATATTAACCAGGAGATAGTTGTACCTTCTTTGTGTCCGAATCCAGTTTCAAAGAAGGAACGTTTGTTACACAATTTGGACGTAGTCCGTGCTCTAAAATTCTATTTAGAGGCTACTAAAGATTTCAGACAAACATCTTCTTTGTTTGTTGTTTATTCTGGTAAAAGGAGAAGTCAAAAAGCAACTTCTACCTCTCTTTCTTTTTGGCTTAAAAGCATTATCCGATTGGCTTATGAGACTGCCGGACGGCAGCCTCCTGAAAGAATCACGGCTCACTCCACTAGGGCTGTGGCTTCCACATGGGCCTTCAAGAACGAGGCTTCTGTTGACCAGATATGTAAGGCAGCGACTTGGTCTTCTCTGCACACTTTTGCCAAATTTTACAAATTTGATACTTTTGCTTCTTCGGAGGCTATTTTTGGGAGAAAGGTTTTGCAAGCTGTGGTGCCTTCCGTTTAGGTGACCTGATTTGCTCCCTCCCTTCATCCGTGTCCTAAAGCTTTGGTATTGGTTCCCACATGTAAGGATGACGCCGTGGACCGGACACACCTATGTTGGAGAAAACAGAATTTATGCTTACTTGATAAATTACTTTCTCCAACGGTGTGTCCGGTCCACGGCCCGCCCTGGTTTTTTTAATCAGGTCTGATGAATTATTTTCTCTAACTACAGTCACCACGGTATCATATGGTTTCTCCTATGCATATTTCCTCTTGTCCGTCGGTCGAATGACTGGGGTAGGCGGAGCGTAGGAGGGATCATGTGACCAGCTTTGCTGGGCTCTTTGCCATTTCCTGTTGGGGAAGAGAATATCCCACATGTAAGGATGACGCCGTGGACCGGACACACCGTTGGAGAAAGTAATTTATCAGGTAAGCATAAATTCTGTTTTGTGCTAGATTCTTCGTTGATATGCGCTTCGCAGCAGGCTGGAGCCCGGTTTTCCTCTCAGTGTGCAGTGAATGTCAGAGGGATGTGAAGAGAGTATTGCCTATTTGAATTCAATGATCTCCTTCTACGGGGTCTCATAGGTTCTCTGTTATCGGTCGTAGAGATTCATCTCTTACCTCCCTTTTCAGATCGACGATATACTCTTATATATACCATTACCTCTACTGATTCTCGTTTCAGTACTGGTTTGGCTTTCTACTATATGTAGATGAGTGTCCTGGGGTAAGTAAGTCTTATTTTTTGTGACACTCTAAGCTATGGTTGGGCACTTTTATATAAAGATCTAAATATATGTGTTTAAACATCTATTTGCCTTGATTCAGGATGTTCGATATTCCTTATTTCAGACAGTCAGTTTCATTATTTGGGATAATGCATATGAATTAATAAATTTTTCTTACCTTAAAATTTGACTTTTTTCCTGTGGGCTGTTAGGCTCGCGGGGGCTGAAAATGCTTCATTTTATTGCGTCATTCTTGGCACGGACTTTTTTGGCGCAAAAAAAATTCTGTGTCATTTCCGGCGTCATACTTGTCGTCGGAAGTTGCGTCATATTTTGACATTTTTGCGCCAAAAATGTCGGCGTCACCGGATGTGGCGTCATTTTTGTCTCCACATTATTTAAGTCTAGTTGTTTGTTTGCTTCTGGTTGCTAGAAGCTTGTTCATTGGCATTTTTTCCCATTCCTGAAACTGTCATTTAAGGAATTTGATCAATTTTGCTTTATATGTTGTTTTTTCTATTACATATTGCAAGATGTCTCAGATTGACCCTGAATCAGAAGCTACTTCTGGAAAATCGCTGCCTGATGCTGGATCTACCAAAGTTAAGTGTATTTGCTGTAAACTTGTGGTAACTGTCCCTCCGGCTGTTGTTTGTGATGAATGTCATGATAAACTTGCTAATGCAGATAATATCTCCTTTAGTAATATTCCATTACCTGTTGCTGTTCCTTCAACATCTAATACTCAGGGTGTTCCTGTTAATATAAGAGATTTTGTTTCTAAATCTATTAGGAAGGCTATGTCTGTTATTCCTCCTTCCAGTAAACGTAAAAGGTCTTTTAAAACTTCTCATTTTCCAGATGAATTTTTAAATGAACATCATCATTCTGATTCTGTTTCTGATGATGATTTGTCTGGTTCAGAAGATTCTGTTTCAGAGATTGACACTGATAAATCTTCATATTTATTTAAAATGGAATTTATTCGTTCTTTACTTAAATAAGTCTTAATTGCATTAGAAATAGAGGAATCTGGTCCTCTTGATACTAAATCTAAACGTTTAAACACGTTTTTTAAATCTCCTGTAGTTATTCCGGAGGTTTTTCCCGTCCCTGATGCTATTTCTGAAGTAATTTCCAGGGAATGGAATAATCTGGGTAATTCATTTACTCCTTCTAAACGGTTTAAGAAATGATATCCTGTGCCTTCTGACAGATTAGAGTTTTGGGACAAAATCCCTAAGGTTGATGGGGCTATCTCTACTCTTGCTAAACATACTACTATTCCTACGGCAGATAGTACTTCCTTTAAGGATCCTTTAGATAGGAAAATTGAATCCTTTCTAAGAAAAGCTTATTTATGTTCAGGTAATCTTCTTAGGCCTGCTATATCTTTGGCGGATGTTACTGCAGCTTCAACTTTCTGGTTGGAGGCTTTAGCACAACAAGTAACAGATCATAATTCTCATAGCATTGTTAATCTTCTTCAACATGCTAACAACTTTATTTGTGATGCCATCTTTGACATTATTAGGGTTGATGTCAGGTATATGCCTTTAGCTATTTTAGCTAGAAGAGCTTTATGGCTTAAAACTTGGAATGCTGATATGTCTTCTAAGTCAACTTTGCTTTCCCTTTCTTTCCAAGGTAATAAATTGTTTGGTTCACAGTTGGATTCTATTATTTCAACTGTTACTGGGGGGAAAGGAACTTTTTTACCACAGGATAAAAAATCTAAAGGTAAATATAGGGCTGCTAATCGTTTTCGTTCCTTTCGTCACAATAAGGAACAAAAGTCTGATCCTTCCCCTACAGGAACGGTATCAGTTTGGAAACCATCTCCAGTCTGGAATAAATCCAAGCCTTTTAGAAAGCCAAAGCCAGCTCCCAAGTCCACATGAAGGTGCGGCCCTCATTCCAGCCCAGCTGGTAGGGGGCAGATTACGATTTTTCAAAGAAATTTGGATCAATTCGATTCACAGTCTTTGGATTCAGAACATTGTTTCTCAAGGGTACAGAATAGGTTTCAAGATGAGGCCTCCTGCAAGAAGATTTTTTCTTTCTCGCGTTCCAATAAATCCAGTGAAGGCTCAAGCATTTCTGAAATGTGTTTCAGATCTAGAGTTGGCTGGAGTAATTGTGCCAGTTCCAGTTCTGGAACAGGGTCTGGGGTTTTACTCAAATCTATTCATTGTACCAAAGAAGGAGAATTCCTTCAGACCAGTACTGGATTTAAAGATATTGAATCGTTATGTAAGAATACCAACATTCAAAATGGTAACTATAAGGACTATTCTGCCTTTTGTTCAGCAAGGGCATTATATGTCCACAATAGATTTACAAGATGCATATCTGCATATTCCGATTCATCCAGATCACTTTCAGTTTCTGAGATTCTCTTTTCTAGACAAGCATTACCAGTTTGTGGCTCTGCCGTTTGGCCTAGCAACAGCTCCAAGGATTTTTACAAAGGTTCTTGGTGCCCTACTATCTGTAATCAGAGAACAGGGTATTGTTGTATTTCCTTATTTTGACGATATCTTGGTACTTGCTCAGTCTTCACATTTAGCAAAATCTCATACGAATCGACTTGTATCGTTTCTTCAAGAACATGGTTGGAGGATCAATTTACCAAAGAGTTCGTTGATTCCTCAGACAAGGGTAACCTTTTTAGGTTTCCAGATAGATTCAGTGTCCATGACTCTGTCGTTGACGGACAAGAGACGTCTGAAATTGGTTTTAGCCTGTCGAAACCTTCAGTCTCAATCATTCCCTTCGGTAGCCTTATGCATGGAAATTCTAGGTCTTATGACTGCTGCATCGGACGCGATCCCCTTTGCTTGTTTTCACATGCGACCTCTTCAGCTCTGTATGCTGAACCAGTGGTGCAGGGATTATACAAAGATATCGCAATTAATATCTTTAAAACCGAATGTATGACTCTCTCTGACGTGGTGGACAGATCACCATCGTTTAGTTCAGGGGGCTTCTTTTGTTCTTCCGACCTGGACTGTGATCTCAACAGATGCAAGTCTGACAGGTTGGGGAGCTGTATGGGGGTCTCTGACAGCACAGGGGGTTTGGGAATCTCAGGAGGCGAGATTACCAATCAACATTTTGGAACTCCGTGCGATTTTCAGAGCTCTTCAGTCGTGGCCTCTTCTAAAGAGAGAGTCATTCATTTGTTTTCAGACGGACAATGTCACAACCGTGGCATATGTCAATCATCAAGGAGAGACTCACAGTCCTCTGGCTATGAAAGAAGTATCTCGAATACTTGTATGGGCGTAATCCAGCTCTTGTCTAATTTCTGCGGTTCACATCCCAGGTATAGACAATTGGGAAGCGGATTATCTCAGTCGCCAAACATTACATCCGGGCGAATGGTCTCTTCACCCAGAAATTTTTCTTCAGATTGTTCAAATCTGGGGACTTCCAGAAATAGATCTGATGGCTTCTCATCTAAACAAAAAGCTTCCCAGGTATCTGTCCAGATCCAGGGATCCTCAGGCGGAAGCAGTGGATTCATTGTCACTTCCTTGGAAGTATCATCCTGCTTATATCTTTCCGCCTCTAGTTCTTCTTCCAAGAGTGATTTCCAAGATTCTAAAGGAGCGTTCGTTTGTTCTGCTGGTGGCTCCAGCATGGCCTCACAGGTTTTGGTATGCAGATCTTGTTCGGATGGCTACTTGACAACCGTGGACTCTTCCGTTAAGACCAGACCTTCTATCGCAAGGTCCTTTTTTCCATCAGGATCTCAAATCCTTAAATTTGAAGGTATGGAGATTGAACGCTTGATTCTCAGTCATAGAGATTTCTCTGACTCCGTAATTAATACTATGTTACAGGCTCGTAAAACTGTAACTAGGAAGATATATCGAGTCTGGAATACTTACATTTTTTGGTGCTCTTCTCATCATTTTTCCTGGCATTCTTTTAGAATTCCTAGAATTTTACAATTTCTTCAGGATGGTCTGGATAAAGGTTTGTCTGCAAGTTCTTTGAAAGGACAAATTTCTGCTCTTTCTGTGTTGTTTCACAGAAAGATTGCTAATCTTCCTGATATTCATTGTTTTGTTCAGGCTTTGGTTCGTATCAAACCTGTCATTAAGTCAATCTCTCCTCCTTGGAGTTTGAATTTGGTTCTGGGGGCTTTACAAGCTCCTCCGTTTGAACCTATGCATTCTCTAGACATTAAATTACTTTTTTGGAAAGTCTTGTTCCTTTTGTCCATCTCTTCTGCTAGAAGAGTTTCAGAGTTATCTGCTCTTTTTTGTGAATCTCCTTTTCTGATTTTTCATCGGGATAAGGCGGTGTTGCGAACTTCATTTAAATTTTTACCTAAAGTTGTGAACTCTAACAACATTAGTAGAGAAATTGTGGTTCCTTCGTTGTGTCCTAATCCTAAGAATTCTAAGGAAAGATCGTTGCATTCTTTGGATGTAGTTAGAGCTTTGAAATATTATGTTGAAGCTACTAAGGATTTCCGAAAGACTTCTAGTCTATTTGTTATCTTTTCCGGTTCTAGGAAAGGTCAGAAGGCCTCTGCCATTTCTTTGGCATCTTGGTTAAAATCTTTGATTCATCATGCTTATGTCGAGTCGGGTAAAACTCTGCCTCAAAGGATTACAGCTCATTCTACTAGGTCAGTTTCTACTTCCTGGGCGTTTAGGAATGAAGCTTCGGTTGATCAGATTTGCAAAGCAGCCACTTGGTCTTCTTTGCATACTTTTACTAAATTCTACCATTTTGATGTGTTTTCTTCTTCTGAAGCAGTTTTTGGTAGAAAAGTACTTCAGGCAGCTGTTTCAGTTTGATTCTTCTGCTTATAATTTCAGTTTTTTTTTCATTATAAGATTTAAACTTTATTTCTCCAACATAGGTGTGTCCGGTCCACGGCGTCATCCTTACTTGTGGGATATTCTCTTCCCCAACAGGAAATGGCAAAGAGCCCAGCAAAGCTGGTCACATGATCCCTCCTAGGCTCCGCCTTCCCCAGTCATTCTCTTTGCCGTTGTACAGGCAACATCTCCACGGAGATGGCTTAGAGTTTTTTAGTGTTTAACTGTAGTTTTTATTATTCAATCAAGAGTTTGTTATTTTAAAATAGTGCTGGTATGTACTATTTACTCTGAAACAGAAAAGAGATGAAGATTTCTGTTTGTAAGAGGAAAATGATTTTAGCAACCGTTACTAAAATCGATGGCTGTTTCCACACAGGACTGTTGAGAGGAATTAACTTCAGTTGGGGGAACAGTGAGCAGACTTTTGCTGCTTGAGGTATGACACATTCTAACAAGACGATGTAATGCTGGAAGCTGTCATTTTCCCTATGGGATCCGGTAAGCCATTTTTATTACAGAAAGAAAAAAAAAATAAAAGGGCTTCACAAGGGCTTTTTGAGACTGTAGACATTTTCTGGGCTAAATCGATTTATATATAAACATATTTTATACTCCATAGCCTTGAGGAATTATTTTAATCTTGGGAATTTTGTAAAATAACCGGCAGGCACTGTATTGGACACCTTATTCTCTAGGGGCTTTCCCTAATCATAGGCAGAGTCTCATTTTCGCGCCTCTATTGCGCACTTGTTTTTGAGAAGCATGGCATGCAGATGCATGTGTGAGGAGCTCTGATACATAGAAAAGACTTTCTGAAGGCGTCATTTGGTATCGTATTCCCCTTTGGGCTTGGTTGGGTCTCAGCAAAGCAGATACCAGGGACTGTAAAGGGGTTAAATTTAAAAACGGCTCCGGTTCCGTTATTTTAAGGGTTAAAGCTTCCAAATTTGGTGTGCAATACTTTTAAGGCTTTAAGACACTGTGGTGAAATTTTGGTGAATTGTGAACAATTCCTTCATACTTTTTCGCAATTGCAGTAATAAAGTGTGTTCAGTTTAAAATTTAAAGTGACAGTAACGGTTTATTTTAAAACGTTTTTTGTACTTTGTTATCAAGTTTTTGCCTGTTTAACATGTCTGAACTACCAGATAGACTGTGTTCTGAATGTGGGGAAGCCAAGGTTCCTTCTCATTTAAATAGATGTGATTTATGTGACACAAAATTTAGAGAAAATGATGCCCAAGATGATTCCTCAAGTGAGGGGAGTAAGCATGGTACTGCATCATCCCCTCCTTCGTCTACACCAGTCTTGCCCACACAGGAGGCCCCTAGTACATCTAGCGCGCCAATACTCCGTACTATGCAACAATTAACGGCTGTAATGGATAATTCTATCAAAAACATTTTAGCCAAAATGCCCACTTATCAGCGAAAGCGCGACTGCTCTGTTTTAGAAAATACTGAAGAGCATGAGGACGCTGATGATATTGGTTCTGAAGGGCCCCTACACCAGTCTGAGGGGGCCAGGGAGGTTTTGTCTGAGGGAGAAATTTCAGATTCAGGGAAAATTTCTCAACAAGCTGAACCTGATGTGATTACATTTAAATTTAAATTGGAACATCTCCGCGCTCTGCTTAAGGAGGTGTTATCCACTCTGGATGATTGCGAGAAATTGGTCATTCCAGAGAAACTATGTAAAATGGACAAGTACCTAGAGGTCCCGGGGCCCCCCGAAGCTTTTCCTATACCCAAGCGGGTGGCAGACATTGTAAATAAAGAATGGGAAAGGCCTGGTATACCTTTCGTCCCTCCCCCCATATTTAAAAAATTGTTTCCTATGGTCGACCCCAGAAAGGACTTATGGCAGACAGTCCCTAAGGTCGAGGGGGCGGTTTCTACTCTAAACAAACGCACCACTATACCCATAGAAGATAGTTGTGCTTTCAAAGATCCTATGGATAAAAAATTAGAAGGTTTGCTTAAAAAGATGTTTGTTCAGCAAGGTTACCTTCTACAACCAATTTCATGCATTGTTCCTGTCACTACAGCAGCGTGTTTCTGGTTCGATGAGCTAGAAAAGGCGCTCAATAATAATTCTTCTTCTTATGAGGAGATTATGGACAGAATTCATGCTCTCAAATTGGCTAATTCTTTCACCCTAGACGCCACTTTGCAATTGGCTAGGTTAGCTGCGAAAAATTCTGGTTTTGCTATTGTGGCGCGCAGAGCGCTTTGGTTAAAATCTTGGTCAGCGGATGCGTCTTCCAAGAACAAATTGCTTAACATTCCTTTCAAGGGGAAAACGCTGTTTGGCCCTGACTTTAAAGAGATTATCTCTGATATCACTGGGGGCAAGGGCCACGCCCTTCCTCAGGATAGGTCTTTCAAGGCCAAAAATAAACCTAATTTTCGTCCCTTTCGCAGAAACGGACCAGCCCCAAGCGCTACGTCCTCTAAGCAAGAGGGTAATACTTCTCAAGCCAAGCCAGCCTGGAGACCAATGCAAGGCTGGAACAAAGGAAAGCAGGCCAAGAAACCTGCCACTGCTACCAAGACAGCATGAGATGTTGGCCCCCGATCCGGGACCGGATCTGGTGGGGGGCAGACTCTCTCTCTTCGCTCAGGCTTGGGCAAGAGATGTTCTGGATCCTTGGGCACTAGAAATAGTCTCCCAAGGTTATCTTCTGGAATTCAAGGGGCTTCCCCCAAGGGGGAGGTTCCACAGGTCTCAATTGTCTTCAGACCACATAAAAAAACAGGCATTCTTACATTGTGTAGAAGACCTGTTAAAAATGGGAGTGATTCATCCTGTTCCATTAGGAGAACAAGGGATGGGGTTCTACTCCAATCTGTTCGTAGTTCCCAAAAAAGAGGGAACATTCAGACCAATCTTAGATCTCAAGATCCTAAACAAGTTTCTCAAGGTTCCATCGTTCAAAATGGAAACCATTCGAACAATTCTTCCTTCCATCCAGGAAGGTCAATTCATGACCACGGTGGATTTAAAGGATGTGTATCTACATATTCCTATCCACAAGGAACATCATCGGTTCCTAAGGTTCGCATTCCTGGACAAGCATTACCAGTTTGTGGCACTTCCGTTTGGATTAGCCACTGCTCCAAGGATTTTCACAAAGGTACTAGGGTCCCTTCTAGCGGTGCTAAGACCAAGGGGCATTGCAGTAGTACCTTACTTGGACGACATTCTGATTCAAGCGTCGTCCCTTCCTCAAGCAAAGGCTCACACGGACATTGTCCTGGCCTTTCTCAGATCTCACGGGTGGAAAGTGAACGTAGAAAAAAGTTCTCTATCTCCGTCAACAAGGGTTCCCTTCTTGGGAACAATAATAGACTCCTTAGAAATGAGGATTTTTCTGACAGAGGCCAGAAAATCAAAACTTCTAAACTCTTGTCAAAATACTTCATTCTGTTCCTCTTCCTTCCATAGCGCAGTGCATGGAAGTAATAGGTTTGATGGTAGCGGCAATGGACATAGTTCCTTTTGCGCGAATTCATCTAAGACCATTACAACTGTGCATGCTCAGTCAGTGGAATGGGGACTATACAGACTTGTCTCCGACGATACAAGTAGATCAGAGGACCAGAGATTCACTCCGTTGGTGGCTGTCCCTGGACAACCTGTCACAGGGGATGAGCTTCCGCAGACCAGAGTGGGTCATTGTCACGACCGACGCCAGTCTGGTGGGATGGGGCGCGGTCTGGGGACCCCTGAAAGCTCAGGGTCTTTGGTCTCGGGAAGAATCTCTTCTTCCGATAAATATTCTGGAACTGAGAGCGGTATTCAATGCTCTCAAGGCTTGGCCTCAGCTAGCAAAGGCCAAGTTCATACGGTTTCAATCAGACAACATGACGACTGTTGCGTACATCAACCATCAGGGGGGAACAAGGAGTTCCCTGGCGATGGAAGAAGTGACCAAAATCATTCAATGGGCGGAGACTCACTCCTGCCACTTGTCTGCAATCCACATCCCAGGAGTGGAAAATTGGGAAGCGGATTTTCTGAGTCGTCAGACATTTCATCCGGGGGAGTGGGAACTCCATCCGGAAATCTTTGCCCAAATTACTCAATTGTGGGGCATTCCAGACATGGATCTGATGGCCTCTCGTCAGAACTTCAAGGTTCCTTGCTACGGGTCCAGATCCAGGGATCCCAAGGCGACTCTAGTAGATGCACTAGTAGCACCTTGGACCTTCAAACTAGCTTATGTATTCCCGCCGTTTCCTCTCATCCCCAGGCTGGTAGCCAGGATCAATCAGGAGAGGGCATCGGTGATCTTGATAGCTCCTGCGTGGCCACGCAGGACTTGGTATGCAGACCTGGTGAATATGTCATCGGCTCCACCATGGAAGCTACCTTTGAGACGAGACCTTCTTGTTCAAGGTCCGTTCGAACATCCGAATCTGGTCTCACTCCAACTGACTGCTTGGAGATTGAACGCTTGATCTTATCAAAGCGAGGGTTCTCAGATTCTGTCATTGATACTCTTGTTCAGGCCAGAAAGCCTGTAACTAGAAAAATCTACCACAATATATGGAAAAAATATATCTGTTGGTGTGAATCTA
The DNA here is from genome assembly GCF_027579735.1 of Bombina bombina. NCBI lineage: Eukaryota > Metazoa > Chordata > Amphibia > Anura > Bombinatoridae > Bombina > Bombina bombina. The sequence goes on along the minus strand of NC_069505.1, from coordinate 367,891,175 downwards.
AAGGATTCCCTTGGGACAAGATAAAAATTCCTAAGATTCTATCCTTTCTTCAAGAAGGTTTAGAGAAAGGATTATCTGCAAGTTCTTTGAAGGGACAGATTTCTGCCTTGTCTGTGTTACTTCACAAAAAGCTGGCAGCTGTGCCAGATGTTCAAGCCTTTGTTCAGGCTCTGGTTAGAATCAATTTAGTTCTTTCAGTTCTTCAGGGGGTTCCGTTTGAACCCTTACATTCCGTTGATATTAAGTTATTATCTTGGAAAGTTTTGTTTTTGGTTGCAATTTCTTCTGCTAGAAGAGTTTCAGAATTATCTGCTCTGCAGTGTTCTCCTCCTTATCTGGTGTTCCATGCAGATAAGGTGGTTTTGCGTACTAAACCTGGTTTTCTTCCGAAAGTTGTTTCTAACAAAAACATTAACCAGGAGATAGTCGTGCCTTCTTTGTGTCCGAATCCAGTTTCAAAGAAGGAACGTTTGTTGCACAATTTGGATGTAGTTCGTGCTCTAAAATTCTATTTGGATGCTACAAAGGATTTTAGACAAACATCTTCCTTGTTTGTTGTTTATTCTGGTAAAAGGAGAGGTCAAAAAGCAACTTCTACCTCTCTCTCTTTTTGGCTTAAAAGCATCATCAGATTGGCTTACGAGACTGCCGGACGGCAGCCTCCTGAAAGAATCACAGCTCATTCCACTAGGGCTGTGGCTTCAACATGGGCCTTCAAGAACGAGGCTTCTGTTGATCAGATATGTAAGGCAGCGACTTGGTCTTCACTGCACACTTTTACTAAATTTTACAAGTTTGATACTTTTGCTTCTTCTGAGGCTATTTTTGGGAGAAAGGTTTTGCAAGCCGTGGTGCCTTCCATCTAGGTGACCTGATTTGCTCCCTCCCTTCATCCGTGTCCTAAAGCTTTGGTATTGGTTCCCACAAGTAAGGATGACGCCGTGGACCGGACACACCTATGTTGGAGAAAACAGAATTTATGTTTACCTGATAAATTACTTTCTCCAACGGTGTGTCCGGTCCACGGCCCGCCCTGGTTTTTTAATCAGGTCTGATAATTTATTTTCTTTAACTACAGTCACCACGGTATCATATGGTTTCTCCTATGCAAATATTCCTCGTTTACGTCGGTCGAATGACTGGGGAAGGCGGAGCCTAGGAGGGATCATGTGACCAGCTTTGCTGGGCTCTTTGCCATTTCCTGTTGGGTAGAGAATATCCCACAAGTAAGGATGACGCCGTGGACCGGACACACCGTTGGAGAAAGTAATTTATCAGGTAAACATAAATTCTGTTTTTGGGGTGTGGATTATTTTTTCAGCGGAATTGGCTGTCTTTATTTTATCCCTCCCTCTCTAGTGACTCTTGCGTGGAAGCTCCACATCTTGGGTATCTGCTATCCCATACGTCACTAGCTCATGGACTCTTGCTAATTACATGAAAGAAAACATAATTTATGTAAGAACTTACCTGATAAATTCATTTCTTTCATATTAGCAAGAGTCCATGAGGCCCACCCTTTTTGTGGTGGTTATGATTTTTTTGTATAAAGCACAATTATTCCAATTCCTTATTTTTTATGATTTCGCACTTTTTTCTTATCACCCCACTTCTTGGCTATTCGTTAAACTGATTTGTGGGTGTGGTGAGGGGTGTATTTATAGGCATTTTGAGGTTTGGTAAACTTTGCCCCTCCTGGTAGGAATGTATATCCCATACGTCACTAGCTCATTGATTCTTGCTAATATGAAAGAAATGAATTTATCAGGTAAGTTCTTACTTAAATTATGTTTTTGCCTATATAGGGTCTTTTAAAAAAGCCATTTTTTACACATTAAGCTACCTTTGGGCAGCGCAGCTGTAATCCATCACTAATCTGCAGACATTGTAATTTTCCTGTAATAACACTGTTAAGGTTTTGTGGGGAAACCTTGTACTTTACAGCAGCTTTGTGTACTAGATCTCAGCGCTGGGTTGTCTTTTTCTACTTCCATTTAAGCTATAATGAAAACCTGGCCTGTTGGGGGTACTTGAAGACCGTGGTTGAGAAACAATGCTCTAAAGCTTCTCCTGTAATGCGTGAAAGTGTATTGTCTCAGTTCCAATGTACATTTCACCAATTCTTATCTCTTTAAGATCTTATCCATGAAAAAGCCAAAGCGGTGGAATTACCAGAAGCTACCACCAGAAACTGGAAAGCCCACAATTTTAAGAATTATAGTAAAAGGGAGACAACATAAATTTGATATGACCTGTTCATATTTCTGGTCTTCCAGTTCTGAGACACATTTATCTTCTTGGTTTATGCATTTTCTCAGTTGATGTAATGTTAAATTAGTGAATACAGGTACAAATCCCCAAAGCTGAAATTCCAAAATCCAAATGTATTCTGAAATCCAAACTTTTTAATTTAATATTTAAATAAAATAAAATAAATTTATCAAAAATGTGTTCCCTCCCCCTTCCTGTAAGTCACGTTTTTCTCTGCCTGAGTCTTCGGTTTGTATGTTGTTTTTGTGTTCTAAAATGCAAATAATCTATATTTATTCAAAACAATAAATATTACCTTTCTGATTTCAGTACTGTACTTTCTGATGGTACTATGTACACAAAAGCATGAACAATTGTCTAAAATCACCTTTAGGTTAGATGTATAAGTTGCATTATGACATGTAAATATTGCCTAAATTACATAAAATATTGTTGTTTACACTTGGTTCCATCCCCTCCCCCCCCCCATTTTACAGATGCAAATATTCAAAAAATCTAAACTTTTTCGAAATCCAAACCTTTTCTGTTCCCACATGGTTTCCTACCTCTGCTTTAAATCTATCCTGTTAGGGTTCCTTGCGCACTGGAAATGAGAAAACAGTTGTTATAAAGGGCGTTACATTGGTTATGGAGATAGATGGTGGCTAGTGAATGTACCCTGAGGATATCTGGAAGTAGTTGCATTTTTGCTTGTTTCAAGCAGAGTGAGTAAGGGCTCCTGTGCATCTGTTAACTACTCTGCTGAAGGTGGTATGTCGGTGATGAGCAGATGTTTACATATTCATTTAAAGGGACACTCAAGTCAAAATAAACTTTTATGATTTAGAAAGAGCAGCAGTTTTAAGACACTTTCCAATTTACTTTCATTATGAAATTGTGCAAAGTCTGTTTATATTCACACTTTCTGGGGAACAAGATCCTACTGAGCATATGCAGAAGCTCACAGGGTATACATACACTAGTCTGTGATTGGCTGATGTCTGTCACATGATACAGGGGGCCGGAAAATGGGAGAAAAAATAAATTTGTCCGAAAATAATCTACTGTGTATTTGTAATTCAGAGTAGCTGTTAAATGGTCTTCTTATTATGCACTTGTTAATTATGTAATTCTACTGCATAGAATGGTCCTTTAAAGACTAGTGTGTGAATTTGTACAACGGCATTTTACTGGGTTTGCATTCTCTCTCTATTTCCATTTATTCTCATGCCATAATCTCCCTTCTTTCCACCTAATCAACCTTTTTTTTGTTTTTTAGGTATGAGTATTGTTCTGGGGGTGGCAGAAGGTGAGTTTTTCACTCATGATGCAGAGATCCAGAAGTCTGCCCTACAGATTATTATAAATTGTGTTTGCGCCCCTGAAATTCGTATCCCCAGTATTGGCAAATATGTTTCTGGGACACCGCGTCGCAGGCTCCCCGGAGCTCCTTTTCACAACCGAGGAGGCAGTGGTGAGCCCACACTCTCCAAAATGTGGAATGTGGTTCAGTCCAACAATGGAATCAAAGTCCTGTTGTCTCTCTTGTCGGTCAAGATGCCTATCACAGACGCAGACCAGATCCGGGCTCTGGCTTGTAAAGCTCTGGTGGGACTGAGCCGCAGTTGTTCCGTACGTCAGATTATAAGTAAGCTTCCTCTGTTCAGCAGTAGCCAAATCCAGCAACTAATGAAGGAGCCTGTATTACAGGACAAGAGAAGTGAGCATGTACGTTTCTGTAAATTTGCAGCAGAGTTGATTGAACGAGTGTCTGGGAAACCGCTTCTTATGGGAAGTGATGTGTCCCTGGCGAGGCTACAGAAGGCTGATGTGGTGGCTCAGTCTCGTATTTCTTTTCCAGAGAAAGAACTACTTCTACTCATACGCAACCATCTTGTGTCCAAAGGGCTGCAGGAGACCGCAACTGCTTTAACACGGGAGGCTGACCTTCCCATGACAGCTGCCTCACACTCCTCATTCCTGCCATCTGCTGCAACTCAAACAACATCTACTTCCTCACCTGTATCACTGCCACGTACACCACGCCTCCCAGCACGAATATCTAGTACCACCCTGTGCCCTCACCCCACGAACAAACCTCCATTGCCACCTCAACTGGCCTCTCCCAATCCAGCTCCTGTTGGCTCCCCTTTAATAGGACGTATCAGTTTTGTGCGAGAGCGTCAGTCACCCTGCAATGGAAAGAGAGCACGTGTTCTTCGTCAGAAGTCAGACCATGGTGCCTATAGCCAGAGTCCGGCCATCAGAAAGCAGCTAGAGCGTCACATTCCATCTCCTCCAACGTTGGATGGCATCATGACAGAGTACTTGCGAGAACAGCATGCCCGATGCAAGAATCCAGTGGCTATTTGCCCTCCTTTCTCTCTCTTTACCCCCCATCAATGTCCTGAACCCAAACAGAGAAGACAAGCACCAACTAACTGCACATCCCGGCTCACACGACGAGCGGCCTTCCCCAAATATGGAGGAGTGGATGGAGCCTGCTTCGACCGGCACCTTATTTTCGGCAGGTAAGATATAAAAGAAGAATTTAAGATTATCTTGTTCTTAGATAATGACAAAGGTCAATATGGTATATATTGGTGATTTTATATTCAGTTTCATCTTCTCAACAGGTTCCGTCCATTATCTGTTTTTCGAGAAGCTAATGAAGATGAGAGCGGCTTTACTTGCTGTGCATTTTCAGCCCGTGAGCGGTTCCTGATGTTGGGGACCTGCACAGGGCAGCTGAAGCTGTACAATGTGTTTAGTGGGCAGGAGGAGGCCAGCTACAATTGTCACAATTCTGCCATAACTCACCTTGAACCATCTCGGGTAAGCAGCAGTGGCATATTTTGACATTACTTCTGCCATTCTGTTCATCTCTATCCTCTATTTTACCAGTACATGTGGTGTGCACTTAGCTAAGGGATAATCTAGTCAAAATTAAACTTTCATGATTCGGATAGAGCAGCAATTTTAAGCAACTTTCTAATTTACTACTATTATACATTTTATCTTTGTTCTCTTGGTATCTTTATTTGAAAAAGCAAGAATGTAAGCTTAGAAGCCAGCCTATTTTTGGTTCAGCACCTAAGTAGTGCTTGCTAATTGCCGTCCAAATGTAGCCTCCAATTAGCAAGAGCTACCCAGGTGCTGAACCAAAAATGGGCTGGCTCCTAAAGCTTACATTCTTGCTTTTTAAATAAAGATACCAAGAGAACAAAAATAAATTGATCTGCACCATCCCTCTTCTCTGTGCCATCATGTACTTGTCCTATATCCTACTGCCTAGGCCCTCCTTTTATTTTGCTAAAAAACAACTTTGTTTTATTGCCTCATTCTCCCTCATCCAATTTTCACTCTCTCCTCATGTTTTGCCATCTTGTCTTCTTAAGGATTTAATTTTTCTTTTAGGACGGGTCTCTTCTTCTCACTGCTGCCACGTGGAGCCAGCCGCTCTCTGCCCTTTGGGGCATGAAGTCAGTCTTCGACATGAAGTGAGTCATGGGACAGGTGAGGTAGTATTGGGATTCAGTGTATGATATACCACTTCCGAGATCAGAATCTCACCCTTTTCTCTCCCTTTCCCAGACATTCATTTGCCGAGGATCATTATGTGGAATTTAGCAAACACTCGCAGGACCGGGTCATTGGCACAAAAGAGGATGTAGCTCACGTGAGTAACTCTGCTAGATTCATGCAGAACATTAATTTCTTTCAAATAGGTGGCAAAAGTCCATGAGCTAGTGACGTATAGGATATACATTCCTACCAGGAGGGGGGAAAGTTTCCCAAACCTCAAATGCCTATAAATACACCTCTCACCTCACTCATACCTCAGTTTTTACGAACTTTGCCTCCTTAGGAGATGATGAAGCATGATGTGCTTGATTTCTTTCCTAAGATATGGTGAGTCCACAACGTCCTAAATTACTAGTGGGAATATCTCTCCTGGCCAGCAGGAGGTGGCAAAGAGCACCACAACAAAGCTGTTAAATACCACTCCGCTTCCCATAATCCCCAGTCATTATCTTTGCCTCTGTCAATGGAGGCAGTGAAGTTTGGTGTCTGAAAAAATTAAATCCTTTATGGGGATAGTTTTCCCTGCAAGCAAGGATTTGGGTATAGCCATAGTTCATGTCAATCTCTGCCAGAGTAGTGGTGGCTTTTAAGCAGTTAGGAAGTTGTAAGGTGGTGCTTACACATTGCTGCCCTAAGTATAAAAAGCCAGAGTTGGTTACTCTGTTCTTTCTTTTTTTTCCACAGTTCTCTGTTAGGAGTTTGTGTCCTTTCACGCCTTGTGAGCTGTCTTCCTGAGGGAAAGCTAGACTGCAGGTAAGTGCTTTTTTGTCTTCTAGGTTTAGGAGACTTTGCACTTTTAAAACATTCATTATTTATTTTCTGCAGTTTTTTTTTTTAAGAACATTTTTTTATTGAGGTTGGGAGAAGTCATAACAAACAATAACCAATTTACACAGGTTAAATATAAGATATCATGAAGCTTCAGAAATGTACAGCAACAAATATAGATTATTCCGATCAATGTCTGGTGCAGTCTAATAGCAAAGTAGTGGTTGAAACAAAAAGAACTAACCTGTGTAGAAATATTATGAACCTCATTTCTTCTATAAGGTACGACGAGTCCACGGATTCATCCTTTACTTGTGGGATTTTATCCTCCTGCTAACAGGAAGTGGCAAAGAGCACCACAGCAGAGCTGTCTATATAGCTCCTCCCTTAGCTCCACCCCCAGTCATTCTCTTTGCCTACTCTAAGTACTAGGAAGGGTAAAGTGAAAGAGGTGATAAAATATTAGTTTTTAATTTCTTCAAGCAAGAGTTTATTTTAAATGGTACCGGTGTGTACTATTTACTCTCAGGCAGCATATGGATGAAGACTGCTGCCTGGAGGATGATGATCTTAGCATTTGTAACTAAGATCCATTGCTGTTCCCACAGAGGCTGAGGAGTACTGGAAACTTCAGTGTAAGGAACGGTTTCATGCTATGCAGCAGTGAGGTATGTTCAGTCATATGTTTCTGGAGAGATTGTGTATTTCAGAAAGGCTGACATTATATCCAGGAGGGTAAGGGTAAGCAGTAATCCTAGAGCTAAAAGAAGGGCATTACTTAGCTTGCATATGGGGCCAATTATAAGTATGGTTAACACTGAATTGTAAATGTTTGTGGGCAAATGTTTTTTATGATTGGGAGTGCTTTAACGTTTTTGTGGGCAATAACGTTTTGGGCAACTTTATTGAGGGCACACATGGCTTAACTTTTGGGTCTCAGAACCCACATGGCTAGTTATAACCGCTCTGGTGTGGTTCTTTGAGGCTGTGGAGACATCGAGTGAGATGAGCGGGGCCTATTTTCACGCCTCAGATGCACAGTTAGTTATTCACAGCAAGCAGCAAGCTCTAACTCCTGAGGGCTCTGGTGTACGTTTTGGGCCAAATCGAAGCTTTTACCCCACATTTTCGATCCCTGAGGGCAGGTAGGGCCACAGCAGGGCTGTGGCAAGGTGCCGAGGGTGTTTTCTCTTGTAAAGGTGTATCCAGTCCACGGGTTCATCCATTACTTGTGGGATATTCTCCTTCCCAACAGGAAGCTGCAAGAGGACACCCACAGCAGAGCTGTCTATATAGCTACTCCCCAGTCATTCTCTTGCAGCTCTCGACAAGAAGGGAAGTATCAAGAGAGATGTGGTGACTTAGTGTAGTTTTTACCTTCAATCAAAAGTTTATTTTTAAACGGTACCTGCGTTGTACTGTTTTTATTCTCAGGCAGAAATTAGAAGAAGACTTCTGCTTGGAGGTTTGATGATCTTAGCGCTTTGTAACTAAGGTCCATTGCTGTTCTCACACATAACTGAAGAGTATGTAAAGAAAACTTCAGTTGGGGGGACGGTCTGCAGATTGCCTGCTTTGAGGTATGTTCAGTATATTTTTTTCTAGAGAGATAAGGTCTAGAAAATGCTGACAGTGCCTGGTATATTTAAGGTAAGCCTTATACAGTGATTTAACAACAACTGGGATCATATTCATGTTAATACCTATATTACTTAGTGTAAAAACACTGATTTATAAATAAAAACGTTTTTTTCTCTGAGGGTGATAAATCTTTATTTGGGGCCTAGTTTCCACATGGCTTGTTAGATTACTCCTAGGAGTACTTTTTTAAGGCCCTCTGACTTTGAGTGCATGGTGGGAGGGGCCTAGTTTCGTTTTCAGTCTGAGACAGCCAGCTTCCGTGAAGGAGTCCTCTGGCTTATAGGACCTCTATAGAGGGTTTTGTTCCTGCAAAAATCGTTTTTAAGGGCAGGTAGGAGCCACAGCAGAGCTGTGGCAGTGTGTTTGACTGTTTGTTAACAGGTTTAATGTTTTTCTAATTCGTTTTTGGGCCTGAGGGGTTAATCATACATTTACAAGTGGGTGCAATGCTGCTTTAGTCCCTTATACACACTGTAAACATTTCGTAGAGTTTACTACTTTTTTTCACTGTTTTGCAGTTTATGTGGTAGTTTTTTTCTCTTAAAGGCACAGTACAGTTTTTTTATTATTGCTTTTTTCACATTTATTAAAGTGTTTTCCAAGCTTGCTGGTCTCATTACTAGTCTGTTAAACATGTCTGACATAGAGGAAACTCCTTGTTCATTATGTTTAGAAGCCATTGTGGAACCCCCTCTTAGAATGTGTACCAAATGCACTGACCTTTCTATAAGTTATAAAGACCATATTATGGCTTTTAAAGATTTATCACCTGAGGTTTCTGAGACTGACAAAAGGGAGGTTATGCCATCTAGCTCTCCCCACGTGTCAGAACCTATAACTCCCGCTCAAGGGACGCCAAGTACATCTAGCGCGTCCAATGCGTTTACTTTACAAGACATGGCGGCAGTTATGAATCATACCCTCACAGAGGTATTGTCCAAACTGCCAGGGTTACAAGGAAAGCGGGACAGCTCTGGGGCTAGAACAAATACAGAGCTCTCTGACACTTTAGTAGCTATGTCTGATATACCCTCAAAATGTGCAGAAGTTAAAGCAGGAGAGCTTCTATCTGTGGGTGACTTCTCTGATTCAGGGAAGGCGTTACTTCAGTCTGACTCTGAAATGACAGTATTTAAATTTAAGCTTGAACACCTCCGCGTGTTGCTCAGGGAGGTTTTAGCGACTCTGGGTGACTGACACCATTGTAGTCCCAGAGAAATTGTGTAAAATGGACAAATACTTTGCAGTGCCTGTTTACACTGTTTTTCCAATCCCTAAGAGGTTTTCAGAAATTATTACTAAGGAATGGGATAGACCAGGTGTGCCGTTCTCTCCCCCTCCTGCTTTTAAGAAAATGTTTCCTATAGATGCCGCTACACGGGACTTGTGGCAGACGGTTCCTAAGGTGGAGGGAGCAGTCTCTACCCTAGCTAAGCATACAACTATTCCTGTCGAGGACAGTTGTGCTTTCCTAGATCCTATGGATAAGAAATTAGAGGGTTTCCTTAAGAAAATCTTTATACAACAAGGTTTTATTCTCCAGCCTCTTGCATGCATTGCCCCAGTCACTGCTGCAGCGGCTTTCTGGTTCGAGTCTCTGGAGGAGGCTTTACAGGTAGAGACCCCGTTGGATAATATCCTTGACAGGCTTAAAGCTCTTAAGTTAGCCAATTCATTTATTTCTGACGCCGTTTTTCATTTAACCAAGCTAACGGCCAAAATATCAGGTTTTGCCATTCAGGCACGTAGGGCGCTATGGCTTAAATCCTGGTCAGCTGATGTCACTTCAAAGTCTAAACTTCTCAAGATCCCCTTCAAAGGGCAGACCCTATTTGGGCCTGGACTGAAGGAGATCATTTCTGATATCACTGGAGGAAAAGGCCACGCCCTTCCCCAGGATAGGTCCAACAAGTTAAGGACCAAACAGACTAATTTTCGTTCCTTTCGAAACTTCAAGAGTGGCGCAGCTTCATCTTCCTCTTCTACAAAACAAGAGGGAAATTTTGCCCAGTCCAAGCCAGTCTGGAGACCTAACCAGGCTTGGAACAAGGGGAAACAGGCCAAAAAGCCTGCTGCTGCCTCTAAGACAGCATGAAGGAGTAGCCACCGATCGGGGACCGGATCTAGTGGGGGGGCAGACTTTCTCTCTTCGCCCAGGCTTGGGCAAGAGACATCCAGGATCCCTGGGCTCTGGAGATTGTTTCCCAGGAATATCTTCTGGATTTCAAAGTTTCATCTCCAAAGGGGAGATTTCATCTCTCACAATTATCTGCAAACCAGATAAAGAGAGAGTCATCCTTACATTGCGTTCAAGACCTACTAGTTATGGGAATGATCCACCCAGTTCCAAAGGAGGAACAGGGGCAGGGCTTCTATTCAAATCTGTTAATAGTTCCCAAGAAAGAGGGAACTTTCAGACCAATTTTGGATCTCAAGATCCTAATCAAATTTCTCAGGGTCCCATCCTTCAAGATGGAGACTATGCGAACCATCCTACCTATGATCCAGGAGGGTCAATATATGACTACCGTGGATTTAAAGGATGCTTATCTACATATTCCGATACACAGGGATCATCATCAGTTTCTCAGGTTCGCCTTCCTAGACAGGCATTACCAGTTTGTGGCTCTTCCCTTCGGGTTAGCCACGGCACCAAGAATCTTTACGAAGGTTCTAGGGTCCCTTCTCGCGGTTCTAAGACCACGGGGTATAGCAGTAGCCCCTTACATAGACGACCTCCTGATACAGGCGTCAACTTTTCATATCGCCAGGTCCCATACGGACATTGTTCCTGCATTCCTAAGGTCTCACGGGTGGAAGGTGAACGAAGGAAAGAGTTCTCTCTCACCTCTCACAAGAGTTTCCTTCCTAGGAACTCTGATAGATTCAGTAGAAATGAAGATATATCTGACAGAGGTCAGGTTTTCAAAACTTTTAACTTCCTGCCGTGCTCTTTATTCCATTTCTCGTCCGTCAGTGGCTCAGTGTATGGAGGTAATCGGATTAATGGTAGCGGCAATGGACATAGTTCCGTTTGCCCGCCTACATCTCAGACCACTGCAACTTTGCATGCTCAATCAGTGGAATGGGGATTACACAGATTTGTTCCCTCTCCTAAATCTGGATCAAGAGACCAGGGATTCTCTTCTCTGGTGGCTATCTCGGGTCCATCTGTCCAAGGGAATGAGTTTCCGCAGGCCAGAATGGACTATAGTAACGACAGATGCCAGCCTTCTGGGCTGGGGTGCAGTCTGGAACTCCCTGAAGGCTCAGGGTTCGTGGACTCAGGAGGAGGCCCTTCTTCCGATAAACATTCTGGAACTAAGAGCGATATTCAATGCTCTTCAGGCTTGGCCTCAGCTAGCTGCGGTCAGGTTCATCAGATTTCAGTCGGACAACATCACGACTGTAGCCTATATCAACCATCAGGGGGGAACAAGGAGCCCCCTGGCAATGTTGGAGGTTTCAAAGATAATTCTATGGGCAGAGGTTCACTCTTGCCATCTCAGCTATCCATATCCCAGGAGTAGAGAACTGGGAGGCGGATTTTCTAAGTCGGCAGACTTTTCATCCGGGGGAGTGGGAGCTCCATCCGGAGGTATTTGCCCAGTTGATCCAAATTTTGGGCAAACCAGAACTGGATCTCATGGCGTCTCGTCAGAACGCCAAGCTTCCTTGTTACGGGTCCAGGTCCAGGGATCCCAAGGCAGCGCTGATAGATGCTCTAGCAGCGCCCTGGTCCTTCAGCCTGGCTTATGTGTTTCCACTGTTTCCTCTGCTCCCTCGTCTGATTGCCAAGATCAAGCAGGAGAGAGCTTTGGTAATCTTGATAGCCCCTGCGTGGCCACGCAGGACCTGGTATGCAGATCTGGTGGACATGTCATCCTTTCCACCATGGACTCTGCCGCTAAGGCAGGACCTTCTACTTCAAGGTTCCTTCAAACATCCAAATCTAATTTCACTACGTCTGACTGCTTGGAGATTGAACGCTTGATTCTATCAAAGCGTGTTTTTTCCGAGTAGGTCATTGATACCTTAATTCAGGCTTGAAAGCCTGTCACCAGGAAAATCTATCATAAGATATGATGTAAATATCTTCATTGGGTTGAATCCAAGGGTTACTCATGGAGTATGGTCAGGATTCCTAGGATATTATCTTTTCTCCAAGAAGGATTGGAGAAGGGATTGTCAGCCAGTTCCTTAAAGGGACAGATTTCTGCTCTGTCTATTCTTTTGCACAAACGTCTGGCTGAGGTTCCAGACGTTCAGGCGTTTTGTCAGGCTTTAGTTAGAATCAAGCCTGTGTTTAAACCTGTTGCTCCGCCATGGAGTTTAAATTTAGTTCTTAAATTTCTTCAAGGGGTTCCGTTTGAACCTTTGCATTCCATAGATATTAAGCTTTTATCTTGGAAAGTTCTATTTTTAGTAGCTATCTGCTCGGCTCGAAGAGTTTCGGAGTTATCTGCTTTACAGTGTGATTCCCCTTATCTGATTTTCCATGCAGATAAGGTAGTGTTACGTACCAAACCTGGGTTTCTGCCTAAGGTGGTATCTAATAAGAATTTCAATCAGGAGATTGTTGTTCCTTCCCTATGTCTTAATCCTTTTTCAAATAAGGAACGTCTATTACACAATCTTGATGTGGTTCGTGCTTTAAAGTTTTATTTACAAGCTACGAAAGATTTTCGTCAAACATCTGCTTTGTTTGTTGTCTACTCTGGACAGAGGAGAGGCCAAAAGGCTTCGGCAACTTCTCTTTCCTTTTGGCTAAGAAGCATAATTCGCTTATCTTATGAGACTGCTGGCCAGCAGCCTCCTGAAAGAATTACAGCTCATTCTACTAGAGCAGTAGCTTCCACATGGGCTTTTAAACATGAGGCCTCTGTTGAACAGATTTGTAAGGCGGCGACTTGGTCTTCGCTTCATACCTTTTTCTAAATTCTATAAATTTGATACTTTTGCTTCTTCGGAGGCTATTTTTGGGAGAAAGGTCTTACAGGCAGTGGTGCCTTCCGTTTAAGTTTCCTGCCTTGTCCCTCCCTTCATCCGTGTCCTAAAGCTTTGGTATTGGTATCCCACAAGTAATTGATGAACCCGTGGACTGGATACACCTTTACAAGAGAAAACAAAATTTCTCCAACATAGGTGTGTCCGGTCCACGGCGTCATCCTTACTTGTGGGATATTCTCTTCCCCAACAGGAAATGGCAAAGAGCCCAGCAAAGCTGGTCACATGATCCCTCCTAGGCTCCGCCTACCCCAGTCATTCTCTTTGCCGTTGCACCGGCAACATCTCCACGGAGATGGTTAAGAGTTTTTTGTTCCTCCCCCTATATTTAAGAAATTATTTCCTATAGTCGACCCCAGAAAGGACTTATGGCAGACAGTCCCCAAGGTCGAGGGGGCGGTTTCTACTCTAAACAAACGCACTACTATTCCTATAGAAGATAGTTGTGCTTTCAAAGATCCTATGGATAAAAAATTAGAGGGTTTGCTTAAAAAGATGTTTGTTCAGCAAGGTTACCTTCTACAACCAATTTCATGCATTGTTCCTGTCACTACGGCAGCGTGTTTCTGGTTCGAAGAACTAGAAAAGTCGCTCAATAAAGAATCTTCGTATGAGGAGGTTATGGACAGAGTTCAAGCACTTAAATTGGCTAACTCTTTTATTTTAGATGCCGCTTTGCAATTAGCTAGATTAGCGGCGAAAAATTCAGGGTTTGCTATCGTGGCGCGCAGAGCGCTTTGGCTAAAGTCTTGGTCAGCGGATGTGTCTTCCAAGACAAAATTGCTTAACATCCCTTTCAAGGGTAAAACACTGTTTCGTCCTGATTTGAAAGAGATTATTTCAGACATCACCGGGGGAAAGGGCCACGCCCTTCCTCAGGATAGGTCTTTTAAGGCTAAAAATAAGCCTAATTTTCGTCCCTTTCGCAGAAACGGACCAGCCTCTAATTCTACATCCTCTAAGCAAGAGGGTAATACTTCTCAACCCAAACCAGCCTGGAGACCGATGCAAGGCTGGAACAAGGGTAAGCAGGCCAAGAAGCCTGCCACTGCTACCAAAACAGCATGAAGGGATGGCCCCCGATCCGGGACCGGATCTGGTGGGGGGCAGACTTTCTCTCTTTGCCCAGGCTTGGGCAAGAGATGTTCAGGATCCTTGGGCACTAGAAATAGTTTCTCAGGGTTATCTCCTGGAATTCAAGGAACTACCCCCAAGGGGAAGGTTCCACAGGTCTCAATTATCTTCAAACCAAATAAAAAGACAGGCATTCTTACATTGTGTAGAAGACCTGTTAAAGATGGGAGTAATTCATCCAGTTCCAATAGGAGAACAAGGGATGGGGTTTTACTCCAACCTGTTCATAGTTCCCAAAAAAGAGGGAACATTCAGACCAATTTTAGATCTCAAGATCCTAAACAAATTTCTCAGGGTTCCATCGTTCAAAATGGAAACCATTCGAACGATCCTTCCTACCATCCAGGAAGGTCAATTTATGACCACGGTGGATTTAAAGGATGCGTACCTACATATTCCTATCCACAAGGAACATCATCAGTTCCTAAGGTTCGCTTTTCTGGACAAGCATTACCAGTTTGTGGCACTTCCATTCGGATTAGCCACTGCTCCGAGAATTTTCACAAAGGTACTAGGGTCCCTTCTAGCGGTTCTAAGACCAAGGGGCATTGCAGTAGTACCTTACTTGGACGACATCCTGATTCAAGCGTCTTCTCTGTCAAAAGCAAAGGCTCATACGGACATCGTCCTAGCCTTTCTCAGATCTCACGGATGGAAAGTGAACAAAGAAAAAAGTTCTATGTCCCCGTCAACAAGAGTTCCCTTCTTGGGAACAATAATAGATTCCTTAGAAATGAGGATTTTTCTGACAGAGGTCAGAAAATCAAAACTTCTAAGCTCTTGTCAAGTACTTCATTCTGTTCTTCTTCCTTCCATAGCGCAGTGCATGGAAGTAATAGGATTGATGGTTGCAGCAATGGACATAGTTCCTTTTGCACGAATTCATCTAAGACCATTACAACTGTGCATGCTCAGACAGTGGAATGGGGATTATACAGACTTGTCTCCGACGATTCAAGTAGATCAAAAGACCAGAGATTCACTCCGTTGGTGGCTGATCCTGGACAACCTGTCACAGGGAATGAGCTTCCGCAGACCAGAGTGGGTCATTGTCACGACCGACGCCAGTCTGGTGGGCTGGGGCGCGGTCTGGGAACCCCTGAAAGCTCAGGGTCTATGGTCTCGGGAAGAATCTCTTCTCCCGATAAACATTCTGGAACTGAGAGCGATATTCAATGCTCTCAAAGCTGGGCCTCATCTAGCAAGGGCCAAATTCATAAGGTTTCAATCAGACAACATGACGACTGTTGCATATATCAACCATCAGGGGGGAACAAGGAGTTCCCTGGCGATGGAGGAAGTGACCAAGATAATTCAATGGGCGGAGGATCACTCCTGCCACTTGTCTGCAATCCACATCCCAGGAGTGGAAAATTGGGAAGCGGATTTTCTGAGTCGTCAGACATTCCATCCGGGGGAGTGGGAACTCCATCCGGAAATCTTTGCCCAAATAACTCAATTATGGGGCATTCCAGACATGGATCTGATGGCCTCTCGTCAGAACTTCAAGGTTCCTTGTTACGGGTCCAGATCCAGGGATCCCAAGGCGACTCTAGTAGATGCACTAGTAGCACCTTGGACCTTCAACCTAGCTTATGTATTCCCACCGTTTCCTCTCATTCCCAGGCTGGTAGCCAGGATCAATCAGGAGAGGGCTTCGGTGATCTTGATAGCTCCTGCGTGGCCACGCAGGACTTGGTATGCAGACCTGGTGAATATGTCATCGGCTCCACCATGGAAGCTACCTTTGAGACAGGACCTTCTTGTTCATGGTCCATTCGAACATCCGAATCTGGTTTCCCTCCAACTGACTGCTTGGAGATTGAACGCTTGATTTTATCAAAGCGTGGGTTTTCAGATTCTGTAATAGATACTCTGATTCAGGCTAGAAAGCCTGTAACTAGAAAGATTTACCATAAAATATGGAAAAAATATATCTGTTGGTGTGAATCTAAAGGATTCCCATGGAACAAGATAAAAATTCCTAAGATTCTATCCTTTCTACAAGAAGGTTTGGAGAAAGGATTATCTGCAAGTTCTCTGAAGGGACAGATCTCTGCTTTATCTGTTCTACTTCACAAAAGGCTGGCAGCTGTGCCAGACGTTCAAGCGTTTGTTCAGGCTCTGGTTAGAATCAAGCCTGTT
Organism: Bombina bombina; assembly: GCF_027579735.1. Classification (NCBI taxonomy): domain Eukaryota; kingdom Metazoa; phylum Chordata; class Amphibia; order Anura; family Bombinatoridae; genus Bombina; species Bombina bombina. Next base: position 367,874,645 of record NC_069505.1, on the reverse strand, counting down.
TACAGACCTTTGACTCCTCCCTGGAGTCTAAATCTAGTTCTTTCAGTTCTTCAAGGGGTTCCGTTTGAACCCTTACATTCCGTAGATATTAAGTTATTATCTTGGAAAGTTTTGTTTTTGGTTGCAATTTCTTCTGCTAGAAGAGTTTCAGAGTTATCTGCTCTGCAGTGTTCTCCGCCCTATCTGGTGTTCCATGCAGATAAGGTGGTTTTGCGTACTAAGCCTGGTTTTCTTCCGAAAGTTGTTTCCAACAAAAATATTAACCAGGAGATAGTTGTACCTTCTTTGTGTCCGAATCCAGTTTCAAAGAAGGAACGTTTCTTACACAATCTGGACGTAGTCCGTGCTCTAAAATTCTATTTAGAGGCTACTGAAGATTTCAGACAAACATCTTCTTTGTTTGTTGTTTATTCTGGTAAAAGGAGAGGTCAAAAAGCAACTTCTACCTCTCTTTCTTTTTGGCTTAAAAGCATTATCCGATTGGCTTATGAGACTGCCGGACGGCAGCCTCCTGAAAGAATCACAGCTCACTCCACTAGGGCTGTGGCTTCCACATGGGCCTTCAAGAACGAGGCTTCTGTTGACCAGATATGTAAGGCAGCGACTTGGTCTTCACTGCACACTTTTGCCAAATTTTACAAATTTGATACTTTTGCTTCTTCGGAGGCTATTTTTGGGAGAAAGGTTTTGCAAGCCGTGGTGCCTTCCATTTAGGTGACCTGATTTGCTCCCTCCCTTCATCCGTGTCCTAAAGCTTTGGTATTGGTTCCCACAAGTAAGGATGACGCCGTGGACCGGACACACCTATGTTGGAGAAAACAGAATTTATGCTTACCTGATAAATTACTTTCTCCAACGGTGTGTCCGGTCCACGGCCTGCCCTGGTTTTTTTAATCAGGTCTGATGAATTATTTTCTCTAACTACAGTCACCACGGTTTGCAAATTATGGGGTTAAATGTTAAAATTCCTTGTGGGGCAATCTTAACTTCTTATATTGTGTCTGCATACAAAATTTTGAAAAATTTGGTGCATGTTTAGGCTGTTTTGCAGAACGTGTGTTTTTTTTTTTTTCTTAAAGGCGCAGTACCGTTTTTTAAGATTGTTATTTTTTTCACTAAATAAAGTGTTTTCATGCTTGTTTATAGTCATTACTAGCCTGTTCAACATTATTATTATACTTTATTTATTAAGCGCCAACATATTCCGCAGCGCTGTCCATGGATACAATTCATTTAAATAAAACAATACAAGACTTGTAAGAGACAGGACAAAATTTACAAACACATACAGGAGGTTTAATTCTGCTGTGAATGGGGAGCCAATGAAGGGACTCACAGAGAGGTGCAGCAGATACAGATCAACAGGAAAGGCGGATCAGCCTGGCAGAGGCATTTAGGATGGATTGAAGGGGGGAGAGGCGGGAAAGAGGAAGGCCATCGAGTAGGTTATTGCAGTAGTCAAGTCGGGAGATAACAAGGGAGTGGATTATTTGCTTTGTGGTGTCAGCGCTCAGTAAAGGGCGAATTTTGGAAATATTGCGTAGATGATTGCGGCAGGATGTAGAAAGCGATTGGATATGGGGGACGAAGGATAGGTTTGAGTCAAGTGTGACTCCGAGGCAGCGGACTTGGGGCGATGGGAAATGGTTATGCCGTCAACAGGGATAGAGAAGTCAGAAGTCGGCGTAGAGCTTTAGGGGGGATAAGAAGGAGCTCAGTCTTGGACATGTTAATCTTTAGGTGGTGAGAGGCCATCCAGGAAGAAATACCAGATAAGCAGTTGATAACAGCAAAGAGGACAGAGGGAGAGAGAGCAGGGGTGGAGAGGTAGATCTGGGTGTCATCAGCATAGAGGGGATATTTGAAGCCATAACTGTTGATAAGTTTACCCAGCGAAGAAGTATAGATGGAGAAGAGTAGAGGACCCAGAACAGATCCTTGAGGTACTCCAACAGACAGAGGCATAGGAGAGGAGGAGTCGCTGGCAAATGACACCGAAAAGACCTGTGAGAAAGATAGGAGTGAATCCAGGAAAGAGCAGTGTCACAGAGGCCAAAAGAGCTAAGGGTCTGTAGGACATTGAGGAAAGTCAATGTTCAATATGTTTAGAAGCCATTGTGGAACCTCCGCTTAGAATGTGTCCCTCATGCACTGAAAGGTCAATAAATTGTAAAGAACATATTTTAGCTACTGAAAGTATGTCGCAGGATGATTCTCAGTCAGAAGGGAATCAGGTTATGCCATCTAATTCTCCCCAAGTGTCACAACCGTTAACGCCCGCACAAGCGACGCCAAGTACTTCTAGTGCGTCTAATTCTTTCACCCTGCAAGATATGGCTGCAGTTATGAATACTACCCTCACAGAGGTTTTATCTAAGCTGCCTGGGTTGCAGGGGAAGCGCAGTAGGTCTGGTGTGAGAACAAACGCTGAGCCCTCTGACGCTTTATTAACCATATCTGATGTACCCTCACAATGTTCGGAAGTGAGGGATTTGTTGGCTGAGGGAGAGATTTCTGATTCAGGAAATATGTTCCCTCAGACAGATTCAGAGATGAAGGCTTTTAAATTTAAACTAGAACACCTCCGCTTATTGCTCAGGGAGGTTTTAGCGACTCTAGATGATTGTGACCCTATTGTAGTTCCAGAGAAATTGTGTAAAATGGACAGATTCCTAGAGGTTCCTGCCTACACTGATGTTTTTCCGGTCCCTAAGAGGATTTCGGCCAAACGTTGCACCTGGGCGAATGGTCTTCACCCAGAGGTATTTCCTCAGATTGTTCAAATGTGGGAACTCTCAGAAATAGATCTGATGGCTTCTCATCTAAACAAGAAACTTCCCTGGTATCTGTCCGGATCCAGGGATCCTCGGGCGGAGGCAGTGGATGCATTATCTCTTCCTTACAAGTGTCATCCTGCCTATATCTTTCCGCCTCTAGTTCTTCTTCCAAGGGTATTCTCTAATATTCTAAAGGAATGCTCGTTTGTCCTGCTTGTAGCTACAGCATGGCCTCACAGGTTTTGGTATGCGGATCTTGTCCGGATGGCCTCTTGCCAGCTGTGGACTCTTCCGTTAAGACCAGTCTTTCTGTCTCAAGGTTCTTTTTTCCATCAGGATCTCAAAACCTTAATTTTAAGGTGTGGAGTTTGAACGCTTGATTCTTGGTCAAAGAGGTTTCTCTGACTCTGTGATTGATACTATGTGACAGGCTCGTAAATCTGTATCTAGAGAGATATATTATAGAGTCTGGAAGACTTATATTTCTTCAGGATGGTTTAGATAAAGGTTTGTCCGCAAGTTTCTTGAAAGACAAATCTCTGCTCTTTCTGTTCTTTTTCACAGAAGGATTGCTAATCTTCCTGATATTCATTGTTTTGTACAAGCTTTGGTTCGTATAAAACCTGTCATTAAGTCAATTTCTCCTCTTTGGAGTTTGAATTTGGTTCTGGGGGCTCTTCAAGCTTCTCCTTTTGAACCCATGCATTCTTTGCTCGTTATATTACTTTCTTGGAAAGTTTTGTTTCTTTTGGCCATCTCTTCTGCCAGAAGAGTCTCTGAATTATCTACTCTTTCTCCAACATAGGTGTGTCCGGTCCACGGCGTCATCCTTACTTGTGGGATATTCTCTTCCCCAACAGGAAATGGCAAAGAGCCCAGCAAAGCTGGTCACATGATCCCTCCTAGGCTCCGCCTACCCCAGTCATTCTCTTTGCCGTTGTACAGGCAACATCTCCACGGAGATGGCTTAGAGTTTTTTAGTGTTTAACTGTAGTTTTTATTATTCAATCAAGAGTTTGTTATTTTAAAATAGTGCTGGTATGTACTATTTACTCAGAAACAGAAAAGAGATGAAGATTTCTGTTTGTATGAGGAAAATGATTTTAGCACCGTAACTAAAATCCATGGCTGTTCCACACAGGACTGTTGAGAGCAATTAACTTCAGTTGGGGAACAGTGTGCAGTCTCTTACTGCTTGAGGTATGACACATTCTAACAAGACGATGTAATGCTGGAAGCTGTCATTTTCCCTATGGGATCTCGGTAAGCCATGTTTATCAAGATAGTAAATAAGGGCTTCACAAGGGCTTATTAAGACTGTAGACTTTTTCTGGGCTAAATCGATTCATTATTAACACATATTTAGCCTTGAGGAATCATTTATTCTGGGTATTTTGATATGATTATATCGGCAGGCACTGTTTTAGACACCTTATTCTTTAGGGGCTTTCCCTAATCATAGTCAGAGCCTCATTTTCGCGCCGGTATGGCGCACTTGTTTTTGAGGACAGCATGGCATGCAGCTGCATGTGTGTGGAGCTCTGATACATAGAAAAGTCTTTCTGAAGGCATCATTTGGTATCGTATTCCCCTTTGGGCTTGGTTGGGTCTCAGCAAAGCAGATTCCAGGGACTGTAAAGGGGTTAAATATAAAAACGGCTCCGGTTCCGTTATTTTAAGGGTTAAAGCTTCCAAATTTGGGGTGCAATACTTTTAAGGCTTTAAGACACTGTGGTTTTAACGGCTGTAATGGATAATTCTATCAAAAACATTTTAGCCAATATGCCCACTTATCAGCGAAAGCGCGACTGCTCTGTTTTAGAAAATTCTGTAGAGCATGAGAACGCTGATGATATGGTTTCTGAAGGGCCCCTACACCAGTCTGAGGGGGCCAGGGAGGTTTTGTCTGAGGGAGAAATTTCAGATTCAGGAAACATTTCTCAACAAGCTGAACCTGATGTGATTACTTTTAAATTTAAGTTGGAACATCTCCGCGCTCTGCTTAAGGAGGTGTTATCCAATTTGGATGATTGTGATTATCTGGTCATTCCAGAACCACTATGTAAAATGGAAAAGTTCTTAGAGGCCCCGGGGCCCCCCGAAGCTTTTCCTATATCCAAGCGGGTGGCGTACATTGTTAGTAAAGAATGGGACAGGCCCGGTATACCTTTAGTACCTCCCCCCATATTTATAAAATTGTTTTCTTATAGTCGACCCCAGAAAGGACTGATGGCAGACAGTCCCCGAAGTCGAGGGGGCGGTTTCTACTCTACACAAGCGCGCCACTATACCCATAGAAGATAGTTGTGCTTTCCAAGATCCTATGGATAAAAAATTAGAAGGTCTGCTAAAGATGTTTGTTCAGCAAGGTTCCCTTCTACAACCAATTGCATGCATTGTCCCTGTCACTGCAGCCGCGTGTTTCTAGTTTGATGAGCTAGGAAAGGCGATTATTAGTAATTCTTCTTCTTATGAGGAGATTATGGACAGAATTCGTGCTCTTAAATTGGCTAATTCTTTCACCCTAGACGCCACCTTGCAATTGGCTAGGTTAGCGGCGAAAAAATTCTGGGTTTGCTATTGTGGCGCAGAGCGCTTTGGTTAAAATCTTGGGCAGCGGATGCGTCTTCCAAGAACAAATTGCTTGACATTCCTTTCAAGGGGAAAACACTCTTTGGCCCTGACTTGAAAGAGATTATCTCTGATATCACTGGGGGCAAGGGCCACGCCCTTCCTCAGGATAGGTCTTTTCAAGACCAAAAATATACCTAAGTTTCGTCCCTTTCGCAGAAACGGATCAGCCCCAAGGGCTACGTCCTCTAAGCAGGAAGGTAATACTTCTCAAGCCAATCCAGCCTGGAGACCTATGCAAGGCTGGAACAAAGGAAAGCAGGCCAGGAAACCTGCCACTGCTACCAAGACAGCATGAAATGCGGGCCCCCGATCCGGGACCGGATCTGGTGGGGGGCAGACTCTCTCTCTTCGCTCAGGCTTGGGCAAGAGATGTTCTGGATCCTTGGGCGCTAGAAATAGTCTCCCAAGGTTATTCTCTGGAGTTCAAGGGGCTTCCTCCAAGGGGGAGGTTCCACAGGTCTCAGTTGTCTTCAGACCACATAAGAAGACAGGCATTCTTACATTGGGTAGAAGACCTGCTAAAAATGGGAGTGATTCATCCTGTTCCATTAGGAGAACAAGGGATGGGGTTCTACTCCAATCTGTTCATAGTTCCCAAAAAAGAGGGAACGTTCAGACCAATCTTAGATCTCAAGATCTTGAACAAGTTTCTCAAGGTTCCATCGTTCAAGATGGAAACCATTCGAACACTTCTTCCTTCCATCCAGGAAGGTCAATTCATGACCAAGGTGGATTTCAAGGATGCGTATCTACATATTCCTATCCACAAGGAACATCATCGGTTCCTAAGGTTTGCATTCCTGGACAAGCATTTCCAGTTCGTGGCGTTTTCTTTCGGATTAGCCACTGCTCCTAGGATTTTCTCATAGGTACTAGGGTCCCTTCTGGCGGTGCTAAGACCAAGGGGCATTGCTGTAGTACCTTACTTGGACGACATTCTGATTCGAGCGTCGTCCCTTCCTCAAGTAAAGGCTCACACGGACATTGTCCTGGCCTTTCTCAGATCTCACGGATGGAAAGTGAACGTGGAAAAGAGTTCTCTATCTCCGTCAACGAGGGTTCCCTTCTTGGGAACTATAATAGACTCCTTAGAAATGAGGATTTTTCTGACAGAAGCCAGAAAAACAAAACTTCTAGACTCTTGTCGGATACTTCATTCCGTTCCTCTTCCTTCCATAGCGCAGTGCATGGAAGTGATAGGTTTGATGGTAGCGGCAATGGACATAGTTCCTTTTGTGCGCATTCATCTAAGACCATTACAACTGTTCATGCTCAGTCAGTGGAATGGGGACTATTCAGACTTGTCTCCGAAGATACAAGAAAATCAGAGGACCAGAGACTCATTCCGTTGGTGGCTGTCCCTGGACAACCTGTCACAAGGGATGACCTTCCGCAGACCAGAGTGGGTCATTGTCACGACCGACGCCAGTCTGATGGGCTGGGGCGCGGTCTGGGGATCCCTGAAAGCTCAGGGTCTTTGGTCTCGGGTAGAATCTCTTCTACCGATAAATATTCTGGAACTGAGAGCGATATTCAATGCTCTCAAAGCTTGGCCTCAGCTAGCGAGGGCCAAGTTCATACATCAACCATCAGGGGGGAACAAGGAGTTCCCTAGCGATGGAAGAAGTGACCAAAATCATTCTATGGGCGGAGTCTCACTCCTGCCACCTGTCTGCTATCCACATCCCAGGAGTGGAAAATTGGGAAGCGGATTTTCTGAGTCGTCAGACATTGCATCCGGGGGAGTGGGAACTCCATCCGGAAATCTTTGCCCAAGTCACTCAACCGTGGGGCATTCCAGACATGGATCTGATGGCCTCTCGTCAGAACTTCAGAGTTCCTTACTACGGGTACAGATCCAGGGATCCCAAGGCGGCTCTAGTGGATGCACTAGTAGCACCTTGGACCTTCAAACTAGCTTATGTGTTCCCGCCGTTTCCTCTCATCCCCAGGCTGGTAGCCAGGATCAATCAGGAGAGGGCGTCGGTGATTTTGATAGCTCCTGCGTGGCCACGCAGGACTTGGTATGCAGATCTGGTGAATATGTCATCGGCTCCACTATGGAAGCTACCTTTGAGACGAGACCTTCTTGTTCTAGGTCCGTTCGACCCACTCCAGCTGACTGCTTGGAGATTGAACGCTTGATCTTATCAAAGCGAGGGTTCTCAGATTCTGTTATTAATACTCTTGTTCAGGCCTGAAAGCCTGTAACCAGAAAAATTACCACATAATTTGGTATATCTGTTGGTGTGAATCTGCAGGATTCCCTTGGGACAAGGTTAAGATTCCTAAGAGTCTATCCTTCCTTCGAGAAGGATTGGAAAAAGGATTATCTGCAAGTTCCTTGATGGGACAGATTTCTGCCTTGTCTGTGTTACTTCACAAAAAGCTGGCAGCTGTGCCAGATGTTCTAGCCTTTGTTCAGGCTCTGGTTAGAATCAAGCCTGTTTACAAAATTTGGACTCCTCCTTGGAGTCTCAACCTAGTTCTTTCAGTTCTTCAGGGGGTTCCGTTTGAACCCTTACATTCCGTTGATATTAAGTTATTATCTTGGAAAGTTTTGTTTTTGGTTGCAATTTCTTCTGCTAGAAGAGTTTCAGAATTATCTGCTCTGCAGTGTTCTTCTCCTTATCTGGTGTTCCATGCAGATAAGGTGGTTTTGCGTACTAAACCTGGTTTTCTTCCAAAAGTTGTTTCTAACAAAAACATTAACCAGGAGATAGTTGTGCCTTCTTTGTGTCCTAATCCAGTTTCAAAGAAGGAACGTTTGTTGCACAACTTGGATGTAGTTCGTGCTCTCAAATTTTACTTAGCAGCTACTAAGGATTTCAGACAAACTTGTCTTTGTTTGTTGTTTATTCTGGTAAACGGAGAGGTCAAAAAGCAACTTCTACCTCTCTCTCCTTCTGGATTAAAAGCATTATCCGATTGGCTTATGAGACTGCCGGACGGCAGCCTCCTGAAAGAATCACAGCTCACTCCACTAGGGCTGTGGCTTCCACATGGGCCTTCAAGAACGAGGCTTCTGTTGATCAGATATGTAAGGCAGCGACTTGGTCTTCACTGCACACTTTTTCTAAATTTTACAAATTTGATACTTTTGCTTCTTCTGAGGCTATTTTTGGGAGAAAGGTTTTGCAAGCCGTGGTGCCTTCCATTTAGGTGACCTGATTTGCTCCCTCCCTTCATCCGTGTCCTAAAGCTTTGGTATTGGTTCCCACAAGTAAGGATGACGCCGTGGACCGGACACACCTATGTTGGAGAAAACAGAATTTATGTTTACCTGATAAATTACTTTCTCCAACGGTGTGTCCGGTCCACGGCCCGCCCTGGTTTTTTTAATCAGGTCTGATAATTTATTTTCTTTAACTACAGTCACCACGGTAACATATGGTTTCTCCTATGCAAATATTCCTCCTTAACGTCGGTCGAATGACTGGGGTAGGCGGAGCCTAGGAGGGATCATGTGACCAGCTTTGCTGGGCTCTTTGCCATTTCCTGTTGGGGAAGAGAATATCCCACAAGTAAGGATGACGCCGTGGACCGGACACACCGTTGGAGAAAGTAATTTATCAGGTAAACATAAATTCTGTTTTTTTGTGAGTCTCCTTTTCTGATTTTGCATCAGGATAAGGCGGTGCTGCGAACTTCTTTTGAATTTTTTACCTAAGGTTGTGAATTCCAACAACATTAGTAGAGAAATTGTGGTTCCTTCATTATGTCCTAATCCTATGAATTCTAAGGAGAAATCATTGCATTCTTTGGATGCTGTTAGAGCTTTGTAATATTATGTTGAAGCTACTAAGTCTTTCCGAAAGACTTCTAGTCTATTTGTCATCTTTTCCGGTTCTAGAAAAGACCAGAAAGCTTCTGCCATTTCTTTGGCATCTTGGTTGAAATCTTTATTTCATCATGCCTATGTTGAGTCGGGTAACACTCCGCCTCAAAGGATTACAGCTCATTCTACTAGGTCAGTTTCTACTTCCTGGGCGTTTAAGAATGAAGCTTCGGTTGATCAGATTTGCAAAACAGCAACTTGGTCCTCTTTGCATACTTTTTCTAAATTCTACCATTTTGATGTGTTTTCTTCTCCTGAAGCAGTTTTTGGTAGAAACGTACTTCAGGCAGTGGTTTCAGTTTGAATCTTCTGCTTATGTTTTTTCATTAAAATTTTATTCTGGGTGTGGATTATTTCAGCAGGAATTGGCTGTCTTTATTTTATCCCTCCCTCTCTAGTGACTCTTGTGTGGAAAGATCCACATCTTGGGTAATCATTATCCCATACGTCACTAGCTCATGGACTCTTGCTAATTACATGAAAGAAAACATAATTTATGTAAGAACTTACCTGATAAATTCATTTCTTTCATATTAGCAAGAGTCCATGAGGCCCGCCCTTTTTTGTGGTGGTTTTGATTTTTTTGTATAAAGCACAATTATTCCAATTCCTTATTTTATATGCTTTCGCACTTTTTTCTTATCACCCCACTTCTTGGCTATTCGTTAAACTGAATTGTGGGTGTGGTGAGGGGTGTATTTATAGGCATTTTAAGGTTTGGGAAACTTTGCCCCTCCTGGTAGGAATGTATATCCCATACGTCACTAGCT